>NW_020523786.1:0-48260 GCF_003368295.1 Carassius auratus | reverse complement strand
TATGTTACAATTTAAACTGCATTCAAGCAAAAAAATCCAGTCAGCAATATCAAAGCTTGATTTTCATGTTGAGCATTTACAGTAGACTATTATTCTCAAAGTATTCAGAACATTAAGTAAAGACATCAAAATGAAGACATCAAAATGAAGCAAAAATGTACAAACTAATATGAAACACAACCAATAATAATAATCTAATAAGAATAATAATATTAATATAATATACAAATAATACAGGGAAAGGCGATCAGTTAATGGACTTATGGTCCATATGGACATATAGTTCATATTTAATTATGAAATATTTACTATAGTAAATAATATATAAATTATTTAAATTCAAAATAAAACATTAATTTATACATTTCTGATAACCCCACCTTGCTATGCCCATGCAGGTTTGTTCACACATTAAACTCGTGGCCATCAAAAAAATATGTTGTTTCCTCAACATAGCATCTCGGGGCCATATATATATATATATATATATATATATATATATATTATATATATATATATTATATATATATATATATAATATATTCCACTTAACCATGGCATATTATTCATATTATCACAATGAATAAAACTGAGTGAAACTGATATTATCCATGTCTGCATCATATGGGCAACATTTGCAAACAGCCTCAAAGTCATTTAATCATTCTTAACCATCAAACTTTTTTTTTTTAATCTTCATTTTAAAAGTCAATAAAAAAATCAAATCAAATCAAATCTCTAAAGCTTTCAATCCTTAAATAAATGGTAATAAGTGCTCAAATGGCCCCTGTCTTGTGGTACTGTATTTCTGTTCTGTTAAGGCTTTGTGGAAAATTCCATGTGTGAGCTCAACCTCCTCTGTAGAGTGTGATCTTGTGTTTGTCTGCTAAGAGCAGTGTGATGTTGTACTCAAAGTCTCCATCATGGACGCCTGTTTGTCTGAATGCTCCTCCCAGCTTGTTATCCTCCCAGTAATGGTGCCAGTTTCCATCCTGGTCAGCACCAAATCCAAACACTTTCACCTACATCCAACAGAAAAGACAGGCTTTAGAACTGAAAGCTGTTCCTTTAGATCATCACCATGATTTACTGATTATTTTATTAGCAGTAGAATAATTTCAGCAGCAGTAGTAATAGTGGTAGTAGAACGTATTAATTAGTTTTAACATTAAACCTTTCTTTCCAAATTTGCTGTATGGTTGTTAGATCTATCAGTCTGGCTTCTGATACATTATCAACACCACACAATCTGTTACTATTATAATATATTCTAAACCAGTGTTTTTTTTTTCAAAATAATACCAAATGACATAAAGATCAGTGTTAATCTATGTTTATTAGATCATATAAAATGACAAATGTAGTGATCTGACAAACATTTAGGTGTATCTAAAAAAAATAGAATATCATGGAAAATTTCTTTATTAATTTAATTCAAAAAAGAAAACTTTCTTATAATCTAGATTCACTGCACAAAAACTGAAATATTTAAAAACAAAATGTGTTTTCATTCTGATGGTTATGACTTACAGAGTAGGAAAATAAAATAAAAATGAGTATATAAAATATTGTGAATATTTTCTAAAAGATCAATCAAAAAAAAAAAAAAAAAAAACAAGATTTCCAAAACGGCGTGGCATGGAGGTGATCAGTTTTATGATATGATGTTTTTTTTTCTGATTTAGGAATGGCTGAGTTCTAGGAACGTGACAGCTGTAGCCCTTTTCCTGAATATGTCTGAGTGTGGACTCTTGATACTCTGACTCTGGCTTCAGTCCACTCCCTGTGAAGCTCTCTCAAATTTCTTGAATCGGCTTTTCCTGACAATCTTCCAAGGCTGCGGTCATCCCTGTTGCTTGTGCACCTTTTCCTACCAAACTTTTTCCTTTCAGTCAAGTTTATATGAATATATTTTAGGGATGCACAATAAATATTGGCTGATATATTTAAAGCCGGTTCTCTAATCAGCAGTAAATCTGTTCGTGATTTCACACAGAGCAGCATTAACTACACAGAGCCATTGTTCACTGACAAGCTGTGCAAAACATCTGCAAAATATGATAGTTTTTTCCTTAGATGCACCTGTACTTCTAAAAACACAGTTGCAGCAGAGGGCTGGTTCCACAAGGGGGAGATATTCATATGTGGAAACTACATTTTAGAATGGGAGTGAAATGCACTACTCAAAGCACAGAAAAGTATTAAACTGATAACAGTGAAGACACAGAAGAAAAAACAAAAACAAAACAAAACAAAAAACAATACAACTAAAATGAACATACCTCATCACAAATGTGAACTGCAAACATCAGAGACAGGAATCCAGTGGATGGATATCTCCCATTACCCTCTAGCCACGAGTCATATATATACTTTAAAAAACTGGGGTTGTAGATTAACACCTGTGAAAAGATCATGTATCAAATATCTAAAATGTAAGCTAGAGTCAAAAAGATCCACTTTGATTTTTTTTTTTTTTAAAGGCACACAATCCACTAACCTTGCCCTTATTGGCTTTGATCCATGACTTGACTGGTACATATGTCCTAAAAGCCAGAGACAATCATACTGATAAATAAACAATGCTTCACTGTACTAATTAATTTGTCCTTCAGATTCTAACCCTCCCCTGCATAGCTATCTGTTCCCTCTAGAATGTACATATAGGTCAAAAGTATATATATATATATTTAATGACATCAGAATGAGCTTTTTTGGACATTTAATAACCCCATCCAATTTGTTTTTGTGACAGTGACAGAACAAAAAAAACCACAAAATGGAATAAAAAAAAATTCAAAAATACAAATAGGTAGGTAAGGAACGACAATATACGAATTGACAATGTATGGCAGGTATATTAAATATGAGAATTATGTATGTACAGGTATATTATGTGCACAAAATGTGTACACTAAGCATGTGTGTTAGATAAATAAGGTATGTATATATAAATATAAATAGTGTAGTGTGTTCCACAGTTATTATCAATTGTTCATTAGATGGATTGCCTGAGGGAAGAAACTGTTCCTGTGTCCGGTCGTTCTGGTGCTCAGAGCTCTGTAGCGTCGACCAGATGGACACAGTTCAGAGAGGGAGTGTGCTGGATGTGAGGGGTCCAGAGTGATTTTGACAGCCCTTTTTCTCACTCTGGATAAGTACAGTTCTTGAATAGATGGGAGAGTTGAACCGATGATTTGCTCAGCAGTCCGGACTACCCTCTGTAGTCTTCTGAGGTCAGATTTAGAAGCTGAGCTGAACCAGACAGTTACTGAAGTGCAGAGGATGGATTCGTTGATGGTGGAGTAGAACTGTTTCAGCAGCTCCTGTGGCAGGTTTAACTTCCTCAGCTGGCGGAGAAAGTACAACCTCTGCTGGGCCTTTTTCACAATGGAGTCAATGTGAATGTCCCACTTCAGGTCCTGAGAGATAGTGGTTCCCAGGAACCTGAATGACTCCACTGCAGTCACAGGGCTGTTCATGATGGTGAGTGGGGGAGTGCAGGGGGGTTTCTCCTGAAGTCCACCATCATCTCCACTGTTTTGAGGGTGTTAAGCTCCAGGTTGTTGAGAGTGCATCAGACAGCCAGCTCTTTTACCTCCTGTCTGTAAGCAGACTCGTCACCGTCCTGAATGAGGCCGATGAGTGTGGTGTCATCTGCAAACTTCAGGAGCTTGACAGAGGGGTCCTTAGATGTGCAATCATTGGAGTTCAGGGAGAAGAGCAGTGGAGAGAGAACGCAGCCCTGGGGAGCTCCGGTGCTGATTGTACGGGTGCTGGATGTGTATTTTCCCAGCCTCACTAGCTGCTGCCTGTCTGTCAGGAAGCTGTTGATCCACTGACAGATGGAGGTGGGCACGGAGAGCTGAGTTAGTTTGGGCAGGAGTTATTCTTTGCCACTTTGATCTCCTTTTCCAGTGTGTATTTAGCCTGTTTATACAATACATTGTCCCCCTTCCTGTAAGCATCTTCTTTGGCCTGACGGAGCTGTCTGAGTTTTGCAGTGAACCACGGTTTCTTTATGGTTGTTTATCGGTTTGTTAAGATTATGTTAAAGTAGTATATATGGTGTACAAGGACAAAACAGTGTAGGCCTATTTAAATGCATTATGACTTTAACATGGTTTATGTGGAAACCCCAGACACAAAGTTTTGAGTATATTCATTTTCCAATTTTTTTATTTTATTTTAGCTATGTATATCTGTGAGCAGAGTGACTATATAAACAAAGTCACTTCCCTGCAGACCCGTCGGGACAAGGCAGGCAAACCAAGCAATTGCTTGGGGCCCCGAGCTGGCCTGGGGCCCCAAGACAACGACTGGTTAAGAATAAAATGCAACGACACTGTGTGAGCACCCGTTTGATGCAGCAATGTGTAATGACACTGTTATCGGGATCCCCCTCAAGGGGGCCCCTCTCAGTAGTCGCTGACAGCAGCCAGCCAACCACGTGATCTCACGTGATGGACTAATATCTGTAAATATTAAGCCAGAACAGTCTATTTAAATATGAATACTGCATGTTCTGCGTGTCTCTGTCAATTAATGGAGCAGAAGCGCAACTTCCTTTATTACAGACATTGAAGCGCACGTGATGCTCGTGGTAATTTCAGCGTCTGCTGTCTCACTAAATAAGACGAGAACACATGAACAACATCTCCAGAACTGCTCTGACAGTCACTTCATGAGCATTTGACCGTTTGATTTGAGTAAAACTAGCGTCACATCACATACAGAGAACTGTAAAGGTACGTCAACCCGTCAAAATAAAAGTCCCATTTTAGACAAGTATTTGCCAGAGATGTATTACTATTGTTCCGCAGAATTTACATAGCCTACTACTAAAAAAAAAAAAATCACACTTTTTTTAAGGTTTAATCACAAAAAAATTCTTCCATGTTTTATTTTTAATAGTAAATCCCCATTGTTTACCAAAAAGTTAAGTTTGCTTAATTTTCAATAATTAAAATATAAATTAAATTAATGTTTTATGTGTTTAATGTTTAATGTGCATCTCAGAAAATGCTTTATTTAAAACTCCAACTGAATGGCACTTAAATGCACTTCCTCTGTCAACTATATTGTCATTGTTCAACTATATTGTCATTGTTCACAGTACAAGTACAGACAGAGAAACAATGGATAATAATTAAATGTTTATTTTTGATGTATGCATTGCATTCTATGCATTTAAATATAAAAAAATAAAAAAAAAATCTAAAAAAGGAAACTTAGTTGTTCATTTTAAGAGACCCAGGAGTCTTATTTTCTCTTGTATAATTAATATTAATAAGAAAAAACAAATTTTATCCGATTACTCGATTATTCGATGGAATAAAAATTTGATAGCTACAGCCCCAGATGAAAGTGCATGCCATATTATTCCACCATGGTAATCTATTTACCAAATGGGGGTTATGAAAACCACACAATTAATTCCGTGCATCAAACATATGCTTGGGATGTTTTTAAGCATAGGTAGTGAAAGCAGCTGCCTGCATCCCTTCCCTTCTAATATCAAAATATGGAAATGCTAACATATCTTTACTTTTTCGGTAAATTTTATAATAAGTCAAAATACTGTTTGCTAACAGTTAAATGACAATTAACTCAAGATTAATTAACTATCAATTTACCATCTATTAATGATTGTTATTACAAAGTGTCTACCATCTAACTTAGTTAGCAACTATGGTTTTGGGAAACGCACCCCTGAGCTGTTAATAGTGACCTCTTTCAATATGCTAACAGTGAAATGGTAAAACGTACTTCACAGGTAATTTCAGATTTTATTTTCAATTATTTTCCCAGCTACACCATCAACTTCATCCTCAACATCAACAGATGCATCACTTCTCAGTGCTGATGTTTCCTCTATATAGCACAAGGTACCGCAAGCTCTATAATTATAGCTGATATTCTGCACAGCCCAGAGTTTAAACTGATAAGTGTGTGCTGTCATATTATTAGAAAACAAAAGCAGTGCAAATCACTATTTAATTCCCACCAAACTATTTTTTTCAAGCAGTATTTGCACTGTAAACCTTTTTTATTCATGTAAAGTGTGGGTGAACTTAAACTGTATGGCTATACAGGGGTCGGGGGCCTCTATGTCCATTTTGCTTGGGGCCCCCAAATTCCTTCAAACAGCCTTGCTTCCCTGTAGGCCTATAAAAATCACCTGGCTTATGCTTGTAAATATTTATTATACTTCTTTTATATGAATTATATATTATTTATGTTGTAATGCATTAACACATGACATACACTGACACTTTACATTAAGGGCCAGATTTACTAAAGCACGTATGGGAGGAGAAAATTCTATGGGTGATTTACTGACAGCGCGCAACAGTCACAACTTAATTATGTTGTGAAGGGGCAGGGTTATCAGACTCCGATTATTATGACAAAATAACTTGAAACAATACATGGCTGTGAACATAGTGTATAAGTACATATTGTATAAGCACATAGTGTATAATGTGTCATTTGTGATACAAAATGTGTGCTTATTAAATCCTGATAGTACTATTTTAATGCCAAAAGACTGTTTGTACTGGCACAAGTTGCTAGTAAATCTGGCCCCAAGCAAAGCAGTCTGATGGCTGAAGGTCTGGAATCCATGGCTTTCATTGGCCAAAGCCCACCCATGTGGCCAAATTACCGACATGTCAAACAATCAATCACAGTTTGTTTTGTTCAGCATCACGTTTAGGGGTGTGGAAATGTCGCCACAATAAAAGACACAGTGTTTAAAACTCGTGGATGTATTTTAAAGATACTATGCAATGTAATTTAAATATTTCACATACTGAGAGTCCAGCATTTAGCTGATCCTGAAAAGCACTTATTGTCACAGTTGTAAACATGACGGTAAAAATCTTCTTTCATGAGGGGTTTGGAGTCATGGCATGTTTGTTTCCAGTTGGAAGGTTTGTAGCAAATTCACTCAAAGTGAGATGAACATAATTAATCATAACAGGTTATTATTAATCACATTCTCCAGGAATTACTTGTAGTATAATAGCATTAATAGTACAATAAAATGATTTATTCATCTGCAGGATGGACAGTGTTAATAGTCTATTGACTCCAAGTAAAATTATTTATCTGGCCATGAAAAATAATCTTACTACTAATACATTGGTCCCAGAGCTGTCACGGTTCATGAATGCACCGTCTCATGTTACATCATGTTCAAGTTCAAGTTCAAGTTCAGTTTATTTGTATAGCGCATTTACAACAGCCTCCTGGCTGACCAAAGTGCTTTACATAAGAGCAAGAATATTGCATATACATAAAGAAAAATAAAAAAATAAAATAAATAAAAAATAAAATAGACCAGACAAAAATTTAAAACCACCCATTTCAAAATGTAGCATAACACAGTAGTCAGTACACTAAGGAGAATAAAAAAGTTTTTAGCAAGGATTTAAAAATAGACAAGGAAGGGGCCAGTCTGATCTCTAAAGGCAGGGTATTCCAGAGTCGTGGCCCAGCCACTGCAAATGCACGCTCCCCTCTACGCTTTAGCCTAACACGAGGGACCACCAACAGAGCCTGGTCAAAGGAACGTAGGTTTCTTGATGGAGTATAAGGATGAAGAAGTTCAGATAAATAGACAGGAGCTTTGTTATGAAGGGATTTATAAATGAAGAAGAGAATTTTAAAGTCTATTCTCTGAGAAATTGGCAACCAGTGAAGGGATCTGAGAATTGGGGTTATGTGTTCATGTTTACGACAGTTTAAAAGAAGTCTGGCTGCAGCATTTTGGACTAGCTGAAGTCGTGCAATTTGAGATTTAGATATACCGCAATATAAAGAATTGCAGTAATCTAGACGCGATGTAACAAATGCATGAACAGCCATTTCTAAGTTTTTGGAGTGAGAAAGTTTTTAATTTTAGACAGTAAACGAAGCTGGCTATAATCATCTCTTGACTCTGGTCAGGGGCTAGTACCACTCTCACCTTGATTGACATCATCCTCAGCTCTGTCACTCCTTGCAGTGATGGCTTGTCAGTTTTGGTGGGGTTGGACTCTCCACCACTGATGGGTTCATGCTTAAGCTCCGCGCAGTGGGGGGACGGTGGTTTGGGCTCTGGCCTCCTGGTCCAGCAGAAGAAGGAGGTACTGAGGACAGGATAAGGGGTAAAAGGGATCCATGGTGAAAATGGTAAAAAAAAAACATTGTACAAACCATGGAAAGCAAATGGAGAGAAACACACAATTAAACTTCTTTTCAGGGTTTTCTCTCTTGGCAATAACACATTAATACACTTTACTCTCCTTATCAGTGTACAACTTTTTATAACTTTTTTTCAATGGATATTCACAAATATTTTAATTAAAATAAAAAATGTCTGCTTTTTCCTTGACATAATGGCAACAAACAGTAGAAAAACTGTTATTTACCTCCAGCACAAATCGCACCATGTATAAGATAACATTTACCGTAAAGTGTTCAAAACTTCTGCCACAGAGCTAAATGACTTTACATAATGCTGGAAAAGTGGTTTTGTGATGAACCATTTTTTAGTTTAGTAAAAATTTTCACAAAATTATCTTATTTTAAAAATTGATTATATAATTTAAACCAAAATATATTGGCCATCAGACATCATTTTCATGGCCATCACCTCTACACAGTTCAGATCATTTCACTTAATTTGTTTCACTTGAAGTCAGACAAGGAAATTGTGAAGGAAAGTCACATTTACTCTAGAAACACAACTCTAAAAATGAATTAATACTAAACTTATTCAACTTTTTATTGTAGGAGTCTTACAAAACAATATCAAGCTGAGTGATGAGTGTCTTAATGTTTATGAAACATTAGTATTTCAACATTGTGCAGTGCAATAGTGACAGATGGCACAGATGCTCTCACTGATAACCTTGCACACAAGCCTTTACAAGCCCTTTAGAATTTGCTCATTGGCAAAACGCTGGCTCCTTAGCACTGGCCCTGCACGAGCAACCCATCACTTAGCCTCCAGGAAGTCTTAGAGCTGTTAAATTAAAAATATAAAGTTCAATGTCATGGCTATGGAGTTGTGCTTGCTTGAGTTGGGTTCCTGACCCTTGACTTTTGAACTTAAGTTTTTCTTTGGCTCCTGTAACTGTGTTTTTTGGAAGTAAGTTTGGTACAGCAAAAGTTGTGAGAAGAAAAGCTGATGATTGTTTATTGATGATTTACTGATCTCACCCAGAACATTATCCACTTTAACTATTATCCAGAACTATTATCACTTTATAATAAGCCTACAATTTCAAGGCATGAAAGGCAGTGCAAAGGGGTCAACGTTTTGCCAATGAGCAAATTCTAAAGGGCCCTGCGCTGAGTTAAAGTTAATGAGATAAATGACTAATTAAATTATGATTGTACATTAATGATAATGACCTGCTGTTATTGAGAATACAGATTGAGAATTACAGAGGATCAATATGTTGTTGTTTTATTGGTTTTAAATGGTGGGACCATCATGGAGATCAGTGTTTGCTTTAGTTGGGCTTCTTGACCCTTGACTTCCTGTATGAGATGGCCTTTCTGTAGCAATGCAATGTACATCTTATTTTCAACAACAAATCGTTACAGAGGCATTTTTTTAGTGGGACTCTTTTTACTTTAGTTCAGTAACAGCTGAGTTTCAGTTAACAATCCAAAGAAAGAAAGGACTTCATAATGTTCATAAACCACACCTTGAACACAATTATGTGTGGCATTGTGTATTTAAAAATAAAATATATTATATATATATATATATATATAGTTGATTTCAGTTCAGTTCTTGCACTGTAAAACCGAACAGTGAATTAATCAAATGAAATTAGTTAATTGCACTCAAATAATAATGGAAAGTTCATTGGACTTAATTTAAATAAGTTTTGTTAACTCAAAAATTTGTTGTAGTGAGGTGAACTTAAAATGATTGTGTTTTCTAGTTCCCAGCATGCTTTGCATCAGAAAACAAGGAAAATAAATTTTAGAAATTAAGTGCTATTTTTGTGTGTTTTTACACAAGATTAACATAGAGGGACATAAGTTAATACATAAATGTTGTGTTATATTAGATTTTACAAAGGTTTATGTTATGTTGGATTTGTAGTGTTACCGTTGTGGTGAAGAGTAGAGCCTGTGGTTAGACTGAGGATGGACAGCAAAAGCCTAATTTTGAGTGTATTTCCCACATTATAGGAGTTGAAAAATAGATAAAATTATGAGTGAATTACTCCCTAATTATAAGTTCAGAAATATAATTATTTAAGATAACTCTGAGATAATTTAAGGCAACTGGAATTACATTTTTTAAGTTTATGTAAACTTAAAACATTTAAAAACATCACTTAAATGTTTTTGTGTAATCTGTTACAAAATATTTTTTGAGTTCTGTGAACTTATCAGGGTTTACAGTGTGTGTTTCTCTTTCTTCAGTGATGTTGTCAACAGCAGGTGTTCACCACTAATGCACAGTCATCATTTAATTAGTAACCTAATTATCTTATTACATTTATCTCCTTGAGTACTTGGGATATGACTTTGAAGACTTGTTTGTGACTTGAAAGTCCCACCTCTGCTAGAAGGCTACAGGCAGGTGAAATTTATCAGGGTTGGATATGAACTCTGCAGGGACACCGGCACTCCATGACCATGTTTGTCCATGCCTGCTTTAGTCCATTGTGTAAAAAAGTAGATAAGGACATTATAACTTGATCTGTGAACTTGATAAATACTTGAGGGTTTTGCAATATAAACATATATCTAATCTATGTGGTAATACAGAGGTGGAGCCTGATCTGACAGATATTTAATAGTGTTTGTGACCCACAGAACATCATCACAACACAATTATTATTATCTCCATTATTTACCTCACAAAATATTCAGACATATTTACAACGTTCAGATAACCATTCAGCAACATTTATTTTTACTTTCTTCAAAATTCTCCAACCAAAGGCAAGATAAGAGAAGATGGCAGTAAGTTCATGTTGATCACACTTGTAGAGTTTTTCCTTCTAGTGTCAGTGTGGTTTGATTATTATGAATGAGGATGATGATCATTCACTTCTCTCTGTAGATGAAGGTGTTTGCTGTGGCTCTGCTCTCTGTTTTCATGGGGTTTATGGTGTCTGTTTCTGATGGATTAAATCCGGTCGACTGCTCTGACATCTATAAATCTGGACAAACCATCAGTGGGATCTACTCCATCTATCCAGCAGGTGACGTTCCTGTCTGGGTTTACTGTGAGATGATCTCAGTTGGAAACAATAAAGACAAAGGAGGATGGACGGTATTAATGTGACTTTATATCCTTAAACACAGATCAGAAGATTATGAATAATATAGTCTATATAAATCCATCACAGGTGATTCAGAGGAGAATGGATGGCAGTGTGAACTTCTATCGGCCGTGGAATCAGTCCAAGAGAGGATTTGGGAATGTGCAAGGGAGAATACTGGCTGGGTAATCGCTGTTTCGAGTTTGAACTGAAGACCATTAATATTTCGGGATGTGTGTGTGTGTGTGTGTGTGTGTGTATATATTAGTGGTGGGCTTATATTATTTTTTTTATCTAGATTAACTCACTGTAATCTTGGAATTAATCTTGATTAATCTATTTTAAAATGGGTCATTTTAATTCTGCCGAAGGCATTCATAATATATGTTCTACCCAAATAAAATAATGACTAAAAGTAAAGTTAAGTCTTTGAGAACGGGTTTCTCAAGCCAGCTGGTGCATTTGACCAGGGGCTCATGTCCTGTTTCCAAAATGCATCACAAACTGCTTGGGAAAGCTGTAAACGAATTCCACATTGCACAAGGTGCAAACAACCTTACACTTGTTTCACACATACTCCGTCTGCAGTGCGTATGCGTTTCGTATCTTTTTACGCGCCCATGTTAATGTATTCCAGCGTTCACGCGGTTGCGGTCCGTCAGTGTGTTCCAGGAGCATTGCGTCTGCAGGAGTGCAGCAATCGCTCACGTACTGAGTAGCGGACTGCAAATGCGTCCAGTGTGAAAGCACAATGAGTATTAGTATGAGACTGAATGCGCACTGCAGACGGATTATGTGTGAAAGAGGCATGCGTCTTGTCTAGGTTCCCAATGGGTAGCGTCTTAAAAAAAAAAAAAAAAAGTCCCAGAAGCAAACCCGGCTCCCAACCCAACTTCAAGAATAGATTAACGGCAATATTTTTTTTATCGCCCGATAAGTCTCCCATTAACGCAGCACGTTAATGCCGATAACGGCCCACCACTAATATATATATATATATATATATAATTCATTCAATGTGTTCTTCGTGTGTGTGTTTGTGTGGATGTTCATGTCCAGTGTTTGGTTGAACGTGTTCTTCATGTGTGTGTTTGTGTGGATGTTCATGTCCAGTGTTTGGTTGAACGTGTTCTTCATGTGTGTGTGTGTGTGGATGTTCATGTCCAGTGTTTGGTTGAAGGTGTTCTTCATGTGTGTGTTTGTGTGTGTGTTCATGTCCAGTGTTTGGTTGAAGGTGTTCTTCATGTGTGTGTTTGTGTGGATGTTCATGTCCAGTGTTTGGTTGAACGTGTTCTTCATGTGTGTGTGTGTGGATGTTCATGTCCAGTGTTTGGTTGAACGTGTTCTTCATGTGTCTTCATTCACAATTCCAATGTTTTTTCTCACATTTTTGACATTAATAAAAGTTGCAATTACATTTGTTTTGTTTTTTCTTCTTTTTATTCAGTGGTGGAAGAACTACAAAGACTTCAGCCACAGCTTTAGATGAAATCAACTGAAGATTTAAAACAATTCAACAAACAGCTTTAACCAACTTCACTCATTACTAACCAGACTGACTTTATTTCTGTCAGATCAGAGATCAAAAGATATTATTGAGAATTACAGAGATGTAGATGATGATGTTTTACAGTTTCGTTTGAGGTTACCATAGTGGAGATCAGTGTTTGTTTTAGTTGCAAAGTCATACACTGATAATGAGAGTAAATACTGAACTGAACTGTATTAATGTGTGTTAGCACAAGAGAGATCTGTTAATGTAGTTTTGTTGTTCACCATTGTGCTGGAAAGTAGAGCCTGTGCTTCAGTCAATGATGAGCCACAAATTCTGATCTTTTGCTGCTTTATATAAAGACAGTAAATGTGGAGTCGCTGATACAGTGGTGATCTCTGTGTTAAGTACTTCAGCACATACATGTGTGCTATAGGTGACAATGAACTGCAGTGATTTGAGTTAAAGTCATGCTTTTAGTTACTTTACTACACATTAAGAGTTTGCAGTTTTATATTAAGAAATATTCCTTCTCAGTGGACTCAAATGAAAGAAGTTCATAGTACTTAACATCGTAGGAATGCTAGCTTTTAAACTCAAACTGTTTGAAGCAGTGGGAGAGGAGTTAATTTTAATGTTAGAATTATGGTAAAAATAAAACTAAAAGTTATAAATTAATGTTTGAGAGCTATAAACTAACAGTACTTTACTGGCACCCATGCTGCCAGTAAATTACTGTTATTTAAAGGCACAGATTTTACAGTGCAAAATTAATTATTAGATTTTTAATAATTTATTTTATGGTATTCAAAGATTTTATAAAAGTAGCATAGTTATTTATTATGGTGGTATTTTTAAAAGTTGTTCTTAGAGTGTACTGCTAACCATGTAACATGACAAGCTAGTGTTTCATAATTGTGCAGCACAAGAGTGACTCAAATGACAGATGTTCTTACTGATAAAAGTTCAGCTGAAGATGCAAGTGATTCATCAATTTTATACTGTTTCTTCAATATCCTGTCAAAAAAGAATACAAAAGCCAGTAAATAAATAAATAATAAAGGAAGCAGGCATCAAGTATTGCCAAGAATTTCTGAATTAATTTCTTCTTTAACTCAAAGGAGGAGCCTGGGAAACTGACAAATATAAAGAGTGTTTGTGTAAGACTGAAGAACACGAACGGTGAGTTACTAGTTTATTATTAATTTACCTCACATAAAAAACAAAAACAAAACAAAATAGCCACAAACTACAATAATCTGATATTTATGTTTGCTTTCTTCAAGATTTAAAGAGAAAATACTAGCAAATCTCTTCAGTGATCTACTGAAAAAAGATTGAGAAGATGGCAGTAAGTTCAATCACAATTATAACAACTCTTTTTACTTTTATTCCAAATGTCAGTGTGGTTTGATTATTATGAATGAGGATGATGATCAGTCGTGTCTCTCTGTAGATGAAGGTGTTTGCTGTGGCTCTGCTCTCTGTTTTAATGGGGTTTATGGTGTCCATTTCTGATGGATTCCAACCAGTCGACTGTTCTGAACTTTATAAATCAGGAGAAACAGTGAGTGGGATCTACTCCATCTATCCAGCAGGTGACATTCCTGTCTGGGTTTACTGTGAGATGATCTCAGGTGGGAAAGATGAAGACAACGGAGGATGGACGGTACGAATGTGACTTTATATCATTAAACACACATCAGAACATTCATTATGAATCATATCTTCTACATAAACCAATCACAGGTGATTCAGAGGAGAATGGACGGCAGTGTAAATTTCTATCGGGCATGGAATCAGTACAAGAGAGGATTTGCGAATGTGCAGGGAGAATACTGGCTGGGTAAGATCTCACACTGTGTGTGTTTGGTAGAACTTGTTTTTCATGTGTGTGTGTGTGTGCACAGCAAAATCCCCAGTGTTAATTCAACACTCTGAGTGTGGACTCATATAAACACTGAAGCAGTGTTAAAAGTAACACTGAAGCAGAGTTGAAGTTAATGAGATAATTAAGAAGTTAACTGAGTTATGATTGACCATTATTGAAAACACCTGACCAAGGAGAATCACCAAACGAGAAAATCACAATTTGTGTGTCACCAATTATAGTGATCAGTGTTTGCTTTAGTTGGGATCTTGACCCTTCAGTTATTAACTTTAGATTTTGTGTGGATGTGGTAACTGAGTTATAACATACAGACAGACCACAACAAAGGAAATATCATAAACTCAATTAACTTCTTATCTCATTAACTTCAACTCTGCTTCAGTGTTTATGTGAGTCCACACTCAGAGTGTTAAATGAACACTGGGGATTTTGCTGTGTGGATGTTCATGGCCAGTTCTTCGTGTGTGTGTATGTGTGTGTGTGTGTGGATGTTCATGTCCAGTGATTGGTTGAACGTGTTCTTCGTGTGTGTGTGTGTGTGTGTTTGTGTGGATGTTCATGTCCAGTGTTTGGTTGAACGTGTTCTTCATGTGTGTGTATGATCAGGGCTGGAGAACATGTACCAGCTGACACGCAACAGGAACTACACGCTGAGAGTGGATCTAGAGGACTTTAAAGCAAATAAAGTTTTCGCTCTGTACTCCTCTTTCTCTGTGGGTCCTGAAGCTGCTGGATATAAACTGCATGTTTCAGGATTCAAGAATGGAGGAGCAGGTAGGACACTTTCATTTAAGTGTGGGGTGTAATGCATTACTAATAACTAATTATTGTAATTTAATTACCTTGAAAAAAAAGTGATCACTCTTAAAGGGATAGTTCGCCCAAAAATGAAAATTCTGTGAGAATAAACTAGCTGTAAATATGTATGTAAATATTGTGTAATATCCTGGTTAACTTCTGTTAGCTTTAGGTAATTAATTAATTAATTAAATGTTGATAAATGTAAATGACTGGACCTAACTGACAATATAAGCAACAGAGTATGCACAGGAAGCAATGTGAATTTTTATACAAATGAAAATTCATTTCATTTGAGATATTGTCTTAAATGATGCTCTTCCTCTTTGCAGGCGACTCTTTATCTTTTCATAATGGACAGAAGTTCACCACCTTAGACAAAGACCAAGATGTCCGTGCAGGTAACTGTGCCAAACTTCGTCTCGGGGCATTTTGGTACAAAGACTGTCTGGAGACAAACCCTAACGGTGTGTACATACGGGGTGAAGATGGCACTCATTTCGCTATTGGAAATGTTTGGTTAAAATGGAAGAAAAACAATGTCGGTATGAAATTCATCTGCATGAAGATCAGACGTGTGTCATAGAAACATCACTGTGCTTCTCAGAAATGAACAACAGAACAATCATATTAATGATTAAGGAATTCATCTTCTCTATTAAATGTGTAACTGTAGTAAATCATGTAGGAATATCACTCTCATAAACACAAAGCACTGTTAATAAATTGTTCTTTGTTCTGGGTCACTTCTTTTAATGTACAACTGCAATTAATCAACAACTTATACATTTGTAATAAACTCCTGCATTGAAAGCATGTCTGATGCTTTTCAAACTCCTGCATTGATCTGCATGTCTGAACTAGGGCTGTGTCCAAAATTGCATGTTCCCTTGAGTATGCACTTATTTTGATAAGTATTTTGAATAAGTAATAACATGACAACTGGAAAAAAGTATGTTCTGTACCTAAGGGATAATCAATGGCTAGCCGTGCATTAAAGGATCTTAATGCATGACTTCGAGGCAAGGAACCACCCGATGCTAAGCATCCCACTTCAGCAACAGAAGGCATTATTGAGTATATCAATAAAAAATGCTTTTAACAAGGTTAAGTTATATTCGTGCAAAACACTGCAATATACACTGTAATAAATTATTCACTTTATTTACTCAATAAAACTGTTTCAAATTTTACATCCAATATTATTAATTAAATTTAACACATTAGAATAAATTAGAAATAATCAAATTAGTTTACAAGCAACCATTCAAAATGAGTAGAATAACATAAAAAGTTAAATTTACACAAAAATATTGATTTAAATGAAAACAAAAAAAATTGGATATATAAGGGCCCAAAGGGTTTGTCTACCCCTGCCTAATGGGTAAGTCAGGCTCTACTACAACATAGCATAGTGTTCCTGTAGCTCAAGTGGTAGAGCATTGCATTAACAAGTGCAATGTTGGAGCTTCTCATCCCAGGGAACACAGGGAGAAAATTGTTATCCTGAATGTGATGTTTGTCGCTTGATGCATAAAATGCATAAAAGCGTTTGCTTAATGCATTAATTTAATTTTAATTTAACATGTATATGAATAAGTATATAAAACAATCAAAGTAGTCATGGATATTTTCATAATCCATTTAGATCCTAGGTTATCCTAATAAGACTTTTGTAAGTCAGTTTTGACAGTTTAATCTATATTTTCATGATCAAATAATATGCACTATATATGCACATAAACTTCTCTACTGTATGTAAGGAAGTTCAGACTTATATTTACATGCATGCAAAATGAGGTTTACCAGACAAACTTTTCAATGTTACACACACAAGGGAAGAAAATGCTTAACACAAGTGTTGCATCTGTTGAAGGAAAACATTTCTCTTACACTTCAAGCACTTATATTTAATACCTCACTAGTGTGTTGGGTATATGTGCTGCATGTACAAATCTGTGTATTTGAAGATTAATTTAATCTAGATTTAGATCTTGTGTATTGATATTTAAATGCATCACATTATTTGATCAAACAGTTATGTGGACTGCAATAGACTTCCATTCAAAAATAATAATAACAAGAAGAAGAAGGACAACATAGTTGAAAAGTAGCAATTCGGGCCAATGCACTGCAGCAAAGCAAACAGCTTGTGACTTCAGGTTTAACTTGCATTTTATTTGCCTCCAAAATATGGGTTTCTGTAATGTAAATTTCTTCTTTAATCCGATGAGGAACCTGAGAATCTGATAGATATAAAGAGTGTTTGTGTCAGACTGAAGAACACAAATGGTGAGACCTGCTTTATTCTTCATTTAAACAACAGCACATTCAGACATTTATACGACTTTCAGAAAATATATATTTTTTTGTCTAGATAAATCAGATCTCTATTGTGATCTACTGAGGAGAGATTGAGAAGATGGCAGTAAGTTCATCACTGACTCTACATTCCTAGAAATGTTTTCTGTTTCATTTTAGTGTGATGTTCATCTCTTTCATCACTTTCCACTCGAAGTGCACACACAGAGCAGTGAACAGACAGCAGTCCTCACAATCCACTTAGTCACAAATTATTTTATTTTAAATTATAATCAAGACATTTAAATCAAGATCACACAGTCATCAAAAGCATAAATTACCTACTAGATCATGATTTGCATCAACATTAAAAAAATTTTTTGCTATAAAACAATAATGAAATTGCTTAGAACTAAATTTATAGAAACTGCTTAAAGGCTCAAGAGCCCAACTGTAGCAAATACTCACCACAATTATGGTGGCACAGTTTTTTTTTTTCCCAGTTGATTTCATCCAAGGCTGTGCTTAAAGTCAGTTGTAGTTCTTGTGTGTCTCTTTTCTTCAGTGATGTTGATTGTTAACAGCAGGCGTTAATCATTAATGCACAATCTTCATTTAATTAGTCACTTAATTATCTCATTAACTTTAACCCTTTGAGGACTTGGGATTTGACTCAAGACTAGTTTGTGACTTGGAAGGAATGACTTGTTTCCTCTGATGAAATCGGCTGCTGAGTTCATGGGTGGAGCAAAAATATGGCAGGACTTTTGCTCTTTGGCTCCTGGATTACCCACCTCTGGTGAGACCACTAGTGGACACCCACACAACAAAATCCCCAGTGTTAATTTAACACTCTTGAGTGTGGACTCATATAAACACTAAAGCAGTGTTAAAAGTAACACTGAAGCGGAGTTGAAGTTAATGAGATAATTAAGAAGTTAATTGAGTTATGATTGACCATTATTGAAGACACCTGATGTTAACAAGCAGAATCACCAAACGAGAAAATCACAATTTGTGTGTCACCATTATAGTGGTCAGTGTTTGCTTTAGTTGGGATCTTGACCCTTCGGTTATTAACTTTAGATTTTATGTGGCTGTGGTGATTGAATTATATCATACAGACAGACAGACCACAGCATAGGCAATCATGTGTGCCATTGATTGTGGTTTGAGCTATTTGTTATAGAGTTACCTGAATGCCTGAGTTTAAGTTTCTTTACTGCATACATAAATTAAGTGAAAAAGAAAAGTAAGCAACCCAGCATTTCTGACATAGTATGACATGGTTTTAATAGTTAGTTCTACGTAAAAAAAAAAAAAAAAAAAGTCTTTTGTTTAGACACACAGACATCAGGAATCAGCGTGAGCATCACAACAATGGTGACCATCAAAAAAGCATGTTGTAGCCAATAAAAACTCATCCATGGCTCCCATCATGCATTGCGGCATGAATAAATTATGAGCTGAACTGTCTTTTTAACTTTTTATTCTAACTATATTTTATTTTTGCTGTTTTTATGTTCATTTTTTGTATCTAGTTTTGTGATGTTCAGAGTTTATCTGTTTATCTGAATATGTTGTTTGTCACCGTTGTTGAGATTCATACGCTGATTATTGTTATCTGTGTGTGCCTTAAATTAAACTTCTTTAATAAACAAAAAAATCAGAATCACTTGCAAGAGATACCTACAAAATGTACAGAAAATACAGATTTTTTCATTGTGGAATCAAAGCTGTGACAATCAGTAATGGAAATTTTACTTTGAGAAAAGACTGCAAATGAGTTCAGTGATTCATGTCAAACAACGATCACATTAAAACATAATAATCAACACGCGATGATTTTTGCTCTTGGTTTGACAAACAAACTTTAAAAGTAAAAAGTTACAAGCCAAGATCCCAACTAAAGCAAACACTGAACACTATAATGGTAACACACAAATTGTGATTTTCTCGTTTGGTGATTCTGCTTGTTAACAGCAGGTGTCTTCAATAATGCTCAATCATAACTCAATTAACTTCTTAATTATCTCATTAACTTCAACTCTGCTTCAGTGTTGCTTTTAACACTGCTTTTATATGAGTCCACACTCAGAGTGTTAAATTAACACAGCGGAGTGTTAAATTAACACTGGGGATTTTGCTGTGCAGGGAAACACAGACCAGACACCATGATAGTACCCCCTCCTCTAAGGAGCAGCTACCAGATGCTCCATCGAGCACAAAACAAACCAAGGAACACAGAGACCAGGAGGGAGGTGGACTGGTGGATGATAAGGGGGAGGGACGGAGGGACGGAGGGCCAGGTTCATAGAGGGAAACAGAGACAGGAAGTTAAAAAACAAAACAAAACAACAACCACTAGGAGACCAGGAGGGAGGTGGACCGGCAGAGGAAAAAAAGTTCAGGGACCCAGGGCTGAGCCGACAGGGCAGGAATCCAGGGTGAAGCAGGTGGAACTGGATCCGCACGGTCGAGACCGAAGCCCACCAGGGTGGTGCAGAAGACCACCACAGCCGTGCGGTCGAGACAGAAGCCAACCAGGGCGGCGTAGAAGACCACCACACTGGGATCGATGGCACAGGAGAGCAAGTCTGGTTAGGTAAGCCTGAAATAGAGAACATGAACAGATTAAGGGTGGACTCCTTGGCCCTGAGGAGATGGTGGATGATCTCCTTGGCCATGACAGGCCAGGCGTTGAGCTCCTGGATGGAATCCATTGGCCACGACAGGATAAGTGAAGCACTCAGGGAGTTCGGCGGAGACTTGACAAGGCTCTGGAAGTTCTGCAGAGACGTGGAGAGGCTCTGGTAGTTCAGCAGAGACGTGAAGAGACTCTAGTAGATCCGTGGTGATTTGACTGGGTTCAGGAAGATCAACTGAGACTTGACTTCATTCAGGAGGATCATTGGGGACTTGCCCTTGCTCATGAAGATCAACGGTGACTTGACTTTGCTCATGAAGATCAATGGTGACTTGCCTTTGCTCATAAAGAGATCAATGGTGACTTGCCTTTGCTCATGAAGATCAACAGTGACTTGCTTTTGCTCATGAAGATTAACGGTGACTTGACTTTGCTCATGAAGATCAATGGTGACTAGCCTTTGCTCATGAAGATCAACAGTGACTTGCTTTGCTCATGAAGATTAACGGTGACTTGACTTTGCTCATGAAGATCAATGGTGACTTGCCTTTGCTCATAAAGAGATCAATGGTGACTAGCCTTTGCTCATGAAGATCAACAGTGACTTGCCTTTGCTCATGAAGATCAACGGTGACTTGCCTTTGCTCATGAAGATCGTCGGTGACTTGACTTTGCCCATGAAGAACACTGGTGACTTGACTTTGCCCATGAAGATCAACGGTGACTTGACTTGATTCCTGAGGTCTAACTGTGGTAGTGCTTAACTCATGAGTGTTCATGGTGACTTGACCTGACTCTGGAGGGACAACGGGAACCTGACTCGGCTCTGGAGGGTCAACGGGAACCTGACTCAGCTCTGGAGGGACCACAAGGACCTGACTCGACTCTGGAGGGACCTTGGGGACCTGACTCGACCCTGGAGGGACCACAGGGACCTGACTTGACTCTAGAGGGTCACCTGTGGCTGTCATCTTTTGCAGAGGCGCTGGGTCGGCGGCCGTCTTGTGCAATGGCTTTGGGCTGGTGACCATCTTGTGCAGTGGTGCTGGGCTGGCGATCACCTTGTGCTGTGGCGCTGGGCTGGCGGCCATATTGTGCTGTGGCGCTGGGCTGGTGGCCATATTGTGCTGTGGCACTGGGCTGGCGGCCATATTGTGCTGTGGCACTGGGCTGGCGGTCCCACTGAGACCGATGTTGTAGATACATTATTAACCCCCAAAAATCAAAGATCTCCAGCTCATTAATTTCCCTTTCCGGCACAGGGTTATCCTGACCAGCATTGAAAAAGTCTTTCAGGGCCACATCATTATACCCCATTCCTACCGGCATGGCCCAGAACTTTTGCGCCAAGCCTCCCACCTCACTCCCCTTTTGACAGAGGGTGGTTAAGTTTTGGAACCTTGCCCTCTGCTCCTACATACTGGCTGGGGAACAGATATGAAGTCCCACACCGCTGGATCTGGACATGATGGAGTCCTTCTGTAATGATTGATCACAGGAAACGAGTGATCTAATTGCATTGCGTTTAATGGGGTAATCCAAAAACAAAAACAGGCAAGAGGTCAATAACAAGAAGAGCAGTCGGGAAACAAGAAACTAGAAAACACAAGTGAATGCGAGAAAACCGAGTGATGGAAAATAAGGATTCCCTGAAAACAGAATGAGAAAGACTGGTATATATAGACAGGATAATGAAGGAAGTGGAGACAGCTGAGTGCAATAACAGGTGTGCAATTAACCGTGATGACGGGAAAAAGCAATGTGGGAAATTTAATGCCTGCGGTGGGGTGATTATGGGGAAGTGAGACTTCTAGTGGACACCCAGGGAAACACAGACCAGACACCGTGACACTGAGTTTCAGCTTTGCATTCCTTGTGTCAAGCCACTCTTGAACAACAGACAGCGTCAGAAGCGTCTCGCTTCAAAAAGGACTGGACTGCTGCTGAGTGGTCCAAAGTTATGTTCTCTGATGAAAGTAAATTTTGCATTTCCTTTGGAAATCAGGGTCCCAGAGTCTGGAGGAACTGAGGAGAGGCACACAATCCACGTTTCTTGAGGTCCAGTGTAAAGTTTCCACAGTCAGTGATGGTTTGGGGTGCCATGTCATCTGCTGGTGTTGGTCCACTGTGTTTTCTGAGGTCAAAAGTCAACACAGCCGTATACCAGGATGTTTTAGAGCACTTCATGCTTCCTGCTGCTGACCAACTTTATGGAGATGCAGATTTCATTTCCCAACAGGACTCTCACCTGCACACAGTGCCAAAGCTACCAGTACCTGGTTTAAGGACCATGGTATCCCTGTTCTTAATTGGCCAGCAAACTCACCTGACCTTAACCCCATAGAAAATCTATGGGGTATTGTGAAGAGGAAGATGAGATAGCTATGACAGACCCAAGAATGCAGAAGAGCTGAAGGCCACTATCAGAGTAACCTGGTCTCTCATAACACCTGAGCAGTGCCACAGACTGATCGACTCCATGCCTCGCCGCATTGCTGCAGTCATTCAGACAAAAGGAGCCACAACTAAGTACTGAGTGCTGTACATGCTCATACTTTTAATGTTCAGTTGGCCAAGATTTCTAAAAATCCTTTCTTTGTATTGCTCTTAAGTTATATTCTAATTTTCTGAGATACTGAATTTGGGATTTTCATTAGCTTTCAGTTATAATCATCAAAATTAAAATAAATAAACATTTGAAATATATCAGTCTGTGTGTAATGAATGAATATAAAATACAAGTTTCACTTTTTGAATTAAATCAACTTTTTGATGATATTTCAATTATATGACCAGCACCTGTATTTGGTAAATTAACAACATTCAAAGTCGACACTCAGCGGCTGTGTGTCAAATCACACCCTACACCCTCATTCACTATTCCCTACATGAGTTTACTAATATATTCCACCTGAAAGAAAGAATGAAAATTAATGAGTGTATTCAGACACTGATGAACAGCTGCTGTTAATGAGCAGAATCACTGAAGAAAAGAGAAACAAGACACACACAAGAACTACAGGTCCCCCAGCCGACATTTCAACGTTTAAACAATGTCAAGTACCAGGGTGGAATCAACGTTGAATAAATTTCAATTGTGCAAAGTTATTTTAAAATGATTATTATTGAATTATTATTAATTATTAAGTATTATAGCACTACCAATTGGATAAGCCCTGATTTTTTCCATGTGCTATAACCAAATTTAGATTCACAACATGCATTTCACAAATGCAAAACACCAATCACACATATTCAAATATGCACACAAAGTTTTGACTATTTTAAATGAACAAATAACAAGTGTTGAAAGTGCATTTACAAACCATCTCTTTGGATTTGTGTGTGTTTATTTTGAAACTTTCCTGCCAGGTGTTGTTTTTGTTGTTTTTTCATCATACTCTTTAGCCAATCAGATTTGAGCCTCTCAGTTGACTAATCATAACATGCTGAGCATGTGCCAACCTGGTGTGTTAAAACATCAGTTCCATTTCTGTTTTTCTTGCATTTCCTATGATTTAAACACTCAAATAAAACTTCTAGATATATAACAACTGTTATTGTGGTAAGGCCTGAAACAGGAATAGGAGGGTCATGGTCTTTTCTGCAACTATTTGTACATTATCAGCCTCTGAATTCGGTAATAAAAAAGTATCTGCTGCATAAAAAAATGTAATGTGTGCATGCCATCACTTCATCATCTTGATCTGCGGTCTAGCGCTGATGTTGTAACATCCAGGTAGGCACACGCTTCAAAAGCCCACAGTGCATCATGGTTGTTCATTCCTGAACAACGTGTACAATGTGTCAGTGTGTCATCTTACAAAAGAGGCCACTGTCATCAGGATAAACCCTTGCCATGAAGGGCTGTACATGGTCTACATTCACTTCATCAAAAAAATCCCAAAATTCATTATGAAAACTGGTGAGCAACTCACTATGTTGATGTAAAGAACAGATTGTGCGAGCCAGCAAAATACACATCACGACACACAATAATTATTTCATTATATTTCAGCATAAACATACATCACTAGACAAATAGTGAACATAATCTAGCTAATATCTGTAATTACTGCATTGCTAGAATGTTACAATGATATTTAACAATAAAAGAATTTATCATTAATATACTTTAAAAAGCATTAATAATTCATTATATTTATATAGCACTTTTCTAGGCACTCAAAGCGCTTTACATAGACAGGGCAGATAACTGTCTTTGTAGACCACAAAATAGCAATTGCCACACAGCAAAATCCCCAGTGTTAATTTAACACTCTGAGTGTGGATTATATAAACACTGAAGCAGTGTTAAAAGCAACACTGAAGCAGAGTTGAAGTTAATGAGATAATTAAGAAGTTAATTGAGTTATGATTGTCCATTATTGAAGACACCTGATGTTAACAAGCAGAATCACCAAACGAGAAAAATCACAATTTGTGCGTCACCATCATAGTGGTCAGTGTTTGCTTTAGTTGGGATCTTGACCCTTCAGTTATTAACTTTAGATTTTGTGGGGTTGTGGTAATTGAGTTACACCATACAGACAGACCACAGCAAAGGCAATCTTATGGTATTGATTGTGGTTTGGACTTATTGTCATGGATTGACCTGAATGCCTGAGTTCAGGTTTCTTTACTGTGTACATAAATAAGATGGACAAACAAGTGATCCAGCATTTTTGCCATAATATGACATGTTTTTAAAACTTAGTTCTACATAAAGAAAGAGTTCTTTAGTTTAGACACACAGACATCAAGAATCAGCGTGAGCATCACAACAATGGTGACCATCAAAAAAGCATGTTGTAGCCAACAAAAACTCATCCATGGCTCCCATCATGCATTGCGGCATGAATAAATTATGAGCTTTTTTAGTATCTAGATTTGTGATGTTCAGAGTAGATCTGTTTATCTGAATATGCTGTTTGTCACCGTTTTTGAGATTCATACGCTGATTCTTGTTATCTCTGTGTGCCTAAAATTAAAACTCTTTAATAAAAAAAAAAAATTCAGAATCACAAGAGACGCTTACAAAATGTATAGAAAATACAGATTCTTTCGTTGTGTAATCAAAGCTGTTACAATCAATAATGATCCATAAGAAGAGAAGAGACTGTAAAAGAGTTCAGTGATTAAGGTCAAGCAACAATTACATTAAAACATAATCATCAACACCCAGTGATTTTTGCTCTTGGCTTGGCACAAAAACTTTTAATTTAAAAAGTCACAAGCCAAGATCCCAACTAAAGCAAACACTGACCACTATAATGGTGACACACAAATTGTGATTTTCTCGGCTGGTGATTCTGCTTGTTAACATCAGGTGTCTTCAATAATGGTCAATCATAACTCAATTAACTTCTTAATTATCTCATTAACTTCAACTCTGCTTCAGTGTTGCTTTTAACACTGCTTCAGTGTTTATATAATCCACACTCAGAGTGTTAAATTAACACTGGGGATTTTACTGTGCAGTTGATTTACAGCTGAGATACAGGGTTTCACAAAAATCAAAAATTATAAAATGGACTAATGAAAATGCAAATTCATTGCACTGTGTGTTTGGTAGCACATGGCACTGAGGAAGCGTTAATACCCCAAAAACTCTGGCTTTTAGGGGCCCAAAGGGGTCCCCTAGCTTTGCCTAATGGGCAAGTATGGCTCTGCTACTATACAGTTTATAAATAAGTATATATAAAAAACAAAGTAGTCATAGAAGTTTTCATAATTAATTTAGATCCAAGTTTATTCTTTCTGTGATAAGACTTTTGTAAGTCAGTTTTGATAAAGGCATTTGGAACAAAATTATTTCCAAGAGCAAATAATGTGCTCTATATATGAACAAAAAGTGCACAGCTCTGTTCTCTACTGTATGTAAGTTCAGACTTATATTTACATGCATGCAAAATGAGGTTTACAAGACAAACTTTTCAATGTTACACACACAAGGGAAGAAAATGCTTAACACAAGAGTTGCATCTGTTGAAGGGAAACATTTCTCTTACACTTCAAGCACTTATATTTAATACCTCACTAGTGTGTTGGGTATATGTGCTGCATGTACAAATCTGCGTATTTGAAGATTAATTTAATCTAGATTTAGATCTTCTGTATTGATATTTAAATGAAAGTTTCAATATTTACAATTTTAGAACGTTTTGTGATTTCTTACTGGTTTCTGCCTCTCATCCTACTGTCCTGAGAATTACAGGTGCATCACAATATTTGATCAAACAGTTATGTGGACTGCAATAGACTTCCATTCAAAAATAATAATAACAAGAAGAAGAAGGACAACATAGTTGAAAAGTAGCAATTCGGGGCCAATGCACTGCAGCAAAGCAAACAGCTTGTGACTTCAGGTTTAACTTGCATTTTATTTGCCTCCAAAATATGGGTTTCTGTAATGTAAATTTCTTCTTTAATCCGATGAGGAACCTGAGAATCTGATAGATATAAAGAGTGTTTGTGTCAGACTGAAGAACACAAACTGTGAGACCTGCTTTATTCTTCATTTATATCACAACTAATTCAGACATTTATACAACTTTCATAAAATATAAAAAAAAAATTCTCTAGATAAATCGGATCTCTGCTGTGATCTACTGAGGAGAGATTGAGAAGATGGCAGTAAGTTCATACTAACTCTACATTCATAGACATTCAGCTTCATTGTAGTGTGATGTTCATCTCTTTCTCTCTGCGTCTTGTACAGATGATGGTGTTTTTGGTGGCTCTTCTACCAGCTGTACTGATGAGTGAATGTCAGGATTTAAATGATTGTTCTGATATGTATAACTCGGGAGAAAAAGTCAGTGGGATCTACTCCATATATCCAGCAGGTGATGTTCCTGTCTTGGTTTATTGTGAGATGATCTCAGATTGGAATGATGAAGACAGCGGAGGATGGACGGTACGAATGTGACTTTAGATCATTAAACACACATCAGAACATTCATTATGAATCATATCTTCTACATAAACCCATCACAGGTGATTCAGAGGAGAATGGACGGCAGTGTGAACTTCTATCGGCCGTGGGATCAGTACAAGAGAGGATTTGGGAATGTGGAGGGAGAATACTGGCTGGGTAAGATCTCACAGTGTGTGTGTTTGGTTGAGCGTGTTCTTCATGTGTGTGTGTGTTTGGTTGAGCGTGTTCTTCATGTGTGTTTGTGTGTGTGATCAGGGCTGGAGAACATGTACCAGCTGACACGCAACAGGAAGTACACGCTGAGAGTGGATCTGGAGGACTTTGATGGAAGGAAAGGTTATGCTGTGTACTCGTCCTTCTCTGTGGGTCCTGAAGCTGACGGGTATAAACTACAAGTTTCAGGATTCAAAAATGGAGGAGCAGGTAGGTCTAATTAATTTACATTATAAAAATATCATATCACCATTCCTTAAACATGTACTAAACGATATTTGAAACACAAACGCTTTTGACTGCTGTGTCTGACCGAGTCCCAAAACACACTTGTAGCCAATCAGCAGTAAAGGGGCGTGTCTTGTCCTGATAGCGAGAAGAGCGCGCTCAATTTTAGTGCACAGGATGCATATTAAATTACATTTACATTTAGTCATTTAGCTGAGGCAAGACCCGCGTAAATATCGGATCAGCTTTCCAGCGGTGGAGAGAAACTCAAGGATTGGGAAGGGCTTGAATCAGATGCCGAGGTTGCTTTGCTTCTTTTTGATAGGTGATTAACACTGATTTTATTTCTTACACACAACTTATACATGTTGGCTTTTGTTTGAATATGCTTGTGTGTCATCTCCACTTGTTTCCGTGAGCATCATTGCCATGGTTGAGTATGTACGTGTGGGGTGAAGATTTCAAAACAGGGGCGAGGCACGGTGGCCGAGAGAGCTCAACTCCACAAAACATTCAAATAGAAAAAGCACCAGCAAATTAAGAAAACATCTTCACACTGCAAATACTCTAAACACAAACAAATGCAGAAACAAGCTGCAAATACTCAACACAAACAAAATTACCCCAACAATGAAAATTAACCTTTTCTTTGCCGTATTGATTACCATTTGTATAACCACAGTTGTAAAAATACCATGGTTAAACTATGGTTAGAGTAGTAAATCCATGGTTAATTTGTGCATGATTACAGAAACCATTTTCTGTTTGCTTTTTATATAATAAATGTCTTTATTAATTAATTAATTTCAATAGTAAAACCAAAGGCTATGGTTAGTTTTTGTAAGGTAAGTCTAAAAGTAAGTCAGCCAGCTTACATAACCGTTCACAGTTACAGTAATTGTGTATTTAGTCAGCTTGTTTAGGATAATATCCACACAAGAAAGCAACAACGACAAAGCCAAGGAATCATATGATCAGTATGTTAAAATAAACAGAGATCTTTTCTGAGCAAACATTGATAGATTATGTCCCAGTCATATTTGTCACTTAACGATTCTCTTAAATATTTCTGATATGGTCTGTGTTTTTGCAGCACATTTCTTTATTTGTTTGTATTGTGAGTATTTGCAGCATGTGTTGTCAAACTGATGAAGATGTTTTCATAAATTGCAGGTATTTTTGTCATCTAACCATTACTTTGTACCCACCTTCTCACTACACGCTGTTCTGTTGTCAATAAACACACATGATGATGGTGTTGCCACTGACGTTCATGTTCTCTGTGTGTATGTGCTATGAGCCCTGACCCCGGGGTCCTACGAGGAGCTGGTAGCTGCCTCAGATGTGCCTTTAGTGGTAGCCATAGTGATCATATACAGGTACATCTCAAAAAATTTGAATATCATGGAATTTTTTTTTATATTTTGTAATTTAATTCAAAAAAGCAAACTTTCTTATATTCTAGATTCCTTGCACACAAACTCAAATATTTCAAGAGTTTTTTTGTTTTAATTCTGATGGTTACCGTTTGCAGTTTTTAGATCAAGTAATTCAAAAAATTTGAATATTTTCAAAAGATCAATCAAAAAAAGATTTACAAAACGGAAATGTTCAAGATCTCCAAAGCAGGTGTAATTATGCACTCAATACTTGGTTGGGGCTCCTTTTGCATGAATTACTGCTTCAGTAAGTAAGTAAAGTAAGTAAGTAACGGCGTGGCATGGAAGTGATCAGTCTGTTGCACTGCTGAGGCGTTACTAAAGCCCAGGTTGCTTTCATAGCGGCCTTCAGCTTCTCTGTATTGTTTCTCAGATGTTTCTCATCTTCCTCTTCACAATACCCCATAGATTCTCTGTGAGGTTCAGGTAAAGCATGTTGGCTGGCCAATCAAGCACAGTAAAAACTTGGAAGTGGTTGTGTCATTGTGGGCAGGTGCTAAAGTTCTGCTGGAAAAGGAAATCGGCATCTTCCTGAAGCTTGTCAGCATATGGAAGCATACATGGCTGCATTGACTCTGGACTTGATAAAACACAATGAACCAACACCAGCAGACATCACAGCACCCAAATCATCTCTGAATTCAGAAACTTCACACTGGACTTTGGATTCTGTGCCTCTCCAGACTCCAGACCTTGATTTCCAAATGAAATGCTAAATTTACTTTAATCTGAAAAGAGGACTGTGGACCACTGAGCAACAGTCCAGTTCTTTTTCTTCTTACCCCAGGTGAAATGCTTCAGACGTTATTCTCTGGTTCAGGAGTGGCTTGGTTTTAGGATTGTGACAGCTGTAGCTCTTTTCCTGTAGCTCTTGATGCACTGACTCCAGCTTCAGTCCACTCCTTGTGAAGCTCTCCCAAGTTCTTGAATCGGCTTTTCCTCACAATCTTCCCAAGTCTGTGGTCATCCCTGCTGCTTGTGCACATTTTCCTACCACACTTTTTCCTTCCAGTCAACTTTCTATGAATATATTTTGATACAGAACTCTGTGAACAGCCAGCTCTATCACCAATGACCTTCTGTGGCTTACCCTCCTTGTGGAGGGTGTTGATGGTCGTCTTCTGGACAACTGTTGCATGTTCTAAACTAGCCCAGGAGGTACCCAGTATTTATACTCAAAATTAATCAAACTAATCAAGCTCAAAATGGAATATTCAAATTTTTTGAGATACTGAATTTAGAATTTACCTAAGCTGTAACCATCAGAATTAAAACAACAACAACAAAAACATTTCAGTTTGTGTGCAATGAATGTAGAATATAAGAAAGTTTGCTTTTTAAAATTAAATTACAAAAAATAAAGACCTTTTCTATGATATTCAAATTTTTTTAGATGCACCTGTACTATCATCTATGACTGAGCTGGTGATTTTTCTGGACTGAAAAGATTTGACTGCTGGACAGCCAGTTAAAAAATCCTATCTGCACCCCTGATCTCCTCAATACTTTTTCTTGCTGCAGGCGACTCTCTGGCATACCATAATAATCAGAAGTTCACCACATTGGACAAGGACCAAGACTTCAATGACAAAAACTGTGCCAGAGTGTATCTCGGGGCATTTTGGTACAATGCATGTCACCATGCAAATCCCAATGGTGTGTACTTATGGGGAGAAGATCCCCCCTTTTTTGGCATTGGAAATGTTTGGTACAGCTGGAAGGACAATTTTGCTGTTGGTATGAAATCCATCACTATGAAGATCAGACGTGTTTCTTAGACTTCTGAAGAAATATTATACTCCTATTACATAAAGTTTAAGGGTTTCCTTTCCTCTGTAAACTTTGTATCTTAGTAAATCTGTTGTGTTGTGTACTCTCATCAGTTATTTATTCTTTTTTTGCAATTTAAAAGAATCAAAAATAAACTTTTATAAACTCCAGCAATGAAAGACATTATGTGGATTTGTTTATCTCAACAACAGACATCAGAAAGAGTTAATAAAGAATTCAGTTCAAATGTTTATAAACTGATAATCTTCCCTATAATTACAACCTTTTATATGTATCTAAACAATGTGTACTTTTTTACTTGCACACCAATATCGCTGTTTATTTGTCAGTAAATGTCAATTTGTACAATGTTTTAAGATTCTCTTTTCTTTATTGGTTATGCAGATGTCAATGGAAAACACTAACACAAACACAAATGATGGTTTGCAAATGCACACTCAACAAACAACTTGAAAATGTAAAACATGCATTTTGTGATTGCAAACTTTTCACTGGGAATGTAAATTACCTTCTGTATTTAAGTCCCACAAGTTGTGAGGTAGGGCCTCCATGGATCGGATTTGTTGGTCTAGCACATATGATTGAGATCTAGGTAATTTGAAGGCCAAGACAACACCTTGAACTCTCTGTTATGTTCCTAAAACCATTCCTGAACAATGTGTGCAGTGTGTGTTATCCTGCTGATAGAGGGCACTGTCATCAGGATAAACCCTTGCCGGGGAGCATCCATATTCAATACTGTATGTTGACTTGATGAACATTTTGAATCATGAAATAAAGATCACGAGCCAGCACAATACACATCATAACACAATAATTATTTAATTATATTTAAGCATAAACATACATCACTAGACAAATAGTGAACATAATCTAGCTAACATCCGTCAATTACTGCATGGCTAGAATTTTACAGGAATATGTCACAATAAAAGCATTTATCATAATACACTCCTGAACAAAATCTTAAGACCATGGGATGCATCGCAAGTTTTACACATTTTCGCACTAGTGGATCATAACTGGGTTGTAAGTGCTGCTTCAAAATGCCAAAAGAAGAAACAGGATCAAGAGATAGAAAATAGAGAGTAGGCAATTTATTGAAAACTGCATTTAAAGTCAAACAGGCTGTTCATCAGCTGATCAAAAATGTAAGACCATAGCCCAAAAATAAACTCACAACAGAAGTAAAAGTGTCAAAAAAGGACTCAGTAGTGAGTAGCCCCACCGTTCTTGTTGATCACTTCAAACACTCATTTCGGTATGCTTGATGCGACTGTTTCCAGGAGGCTGGTGGGAACGTTGGTCCATGTGGTGAAGATGGCTTCACGAAGGGCATCCACGGTCTGGAACTGACATCCTTTTTTGTAAACTTCCCTTGCCATCCATTCCCAAATGTTCTCAATGGGATTTAGATCAGGGGAACACACAGGATGGTCCAAAAGAGCAACGTTATTCTACTGGAAGAAGTCCTTCGTCAGGCGGGCGTTGTGAATTGCAGCGTTGTCCTGTTGAAAGACTCAGTCATTACCGCACAGACGGGGCCCCTCGGAAAAGAGGGATGCCGCTGCAAAAGATCCACATAGCCAGTCGCCATTTGACGCCCCTGCACAACCTGAAGCTCCATTTTCCCATTGAAGGAAAAAGCACCCCAGATCATGATGGAGCCTCCTCCACTGTGCCGCATAGAAAACATCTCAGGTGGGATCTCCTTGTCATGCCAGTAACGTTGGAAGCCATCAGGACCGTCCAGATTAAATTTTTTCTCGTCAGAGAATAAAACTTTCTTCCACTTTTCAATGTCCCATGTTTGGTGCTCCCTTGCAAATTCCAAATGGGCAAGTTTGTGTCGTGGGAGGAGACGTGGCCTTTGAAGACGTTTTTTGTTCTTGAAGCCCTTCTCTAGCAGATGCCGTCTTATGGTTATTGGACTGTAGGCAGCCTCAGTAAGGGCCTTAATTTGGATCGAGGATCGACCTGTGTCTTCACGGACAACCCGTCGGATCCTGCGGCTCAGTGCAGGTGAAATCTTTTTGGGTCTACCACTTGACTTTTTTTGTCCCATAACTCTCAGGGTTTTTTAAGAAATGTAAAATGACTGTCTTACTGCATCCAACCTAGGCAGTGATGGCGCGTTGTGTGAGACCTTGCTTGTGCAGCTCAACAATCCTGCCACGTTCAAAAAGAGAAAGCCTTTTTGCCTTTGCCATCAGGAGATCTTGACAGTATGACTGCTTGTAAAACAATGACATGAAAGCCATATTTTTGTGCAGATTTGACCTTTTTATGGCTATGGTCTTAAACTTTTGATCAGCTGTTGAACAGCCTGTTTGACTTTAAATGCAGTTTTCAATAAATTGACTACTCTCTATTTTCTATCTCTTGCTCCTGTTTCTTCTTTTGGCATTTTGAAGCAGCACTTACAACCCAGTTATGATCCACTAGTGCGAAAATGTGTAAAACTTGCAATGCATCCCATGGTCTTAAGATTTTGTTCAGGAGTGTATACTTTAAAAAGCATTAAAAAATATCTAAAAGTACATCAATTTTACTGTTGCTCATACGTAGCATTAACGTCATAATGTCATTATTACCCTGGCTCCTTACCAAATTTGTGCATTTAACATATTAATGACTTAAGAGAGCTGTTTGAAACGCACCTATGGTTTACATGTGTTCCAGAATCAGAGACATTTTTAGCTTCAAAAGTTATTAGCATAAACATTAGTGCATATTTGACCCAATGGTCGTACTAGAGGGAATGATATAGAGACTCCAAATTTGGTGTGGTTGATTTTAATGTTAAGTCTCTCCTCTATCTATTTTCCAATTTTCACAACCTTTCAATAGAGCTGTAGTCAAGTCCGGCTTTGTCGAGTCCAAGTCAAGTCCAAGTCCAGGACTAGTCGAGACCGAGTCAAGACCGAGTCCAAAGAGGTTCGAGTCCAAGTCAAGTCCAAGTCCAAAAGTTTCGAGTCCAAGTCCAAGACCGAGTCCAAATGAGAGAAAAAAGGGTCCTCTTCAAGACCACATACTTAACTACTGATAATGTTTGTGATGCGAGAGAAAGCATATCTCCTATTCTAAGAAAATCATTTTACATTATTATTTGTAATGATCAAAAAGCATGTGCAAAGTAACAACTCTGTAGGACAGGGGTCTCCAAACTACATCCTGGATGGCCAATGTCCTGAAAAGTTTAGCTCCAACTGGCCTTAAAACACCTGGAAGATTAGTGTGTCTAGTAAGAGCTTGAGGGTTAAAGCTAACAGGGGCGTTAAACAAGATCCTGGGCCCTATGCATAGGCAGTCCTGATGGGCCCCCATGGCCCCCACCCATGAAAATATCCAGGTAAAAAATATATATTTCAGATTCATACTTTTCAAGGGCCCTCTCTTCCTTTGGGGCCTTGCTAATGAGTACTGGTTTTACCCCCAGTCTGACCCTGGGAGCTAAACTTGGATAAACAAACAAAGTTTGGAACTTTAATAATTTTTATGTACTTCATTTTTTGTTGACATTATATCTGTGGTCAAAAATGTATATGACTGATGCCTTGGCACAGTGCACAGACACATGCAAAGCTCGGGATATGACAAATGCGCGCAGCAAGGCTAGAATGGATACGTTTGGCTCTACTGGGCATGCGCACACAAATACAGCGACATTTTTGTCATACAGTAGCTACTTAGTGCTTGCATAGACTAGTCGAGCTCTGTCGGAAACAATCGGAAACTCCAGCATGCATTAACCATAATGAATACAAAGTGTTTGCAAGCACGACGTGAATTTTAGAATTACAATATTGCGTGGAGCTGTTACTATATGACCTTATCTATGTTGCATGTAAAAATAAAATATGTAATGTAATAATTAGGGTTGTGCCTGAAGCCGAATATGGCACGGATAATGGCTTAAAAAACGAATAACGCTCAAGGAATAATTCTGCCTGAATACTCGATTGAAGCTGACACAGTCTGGTGTTTGCTAGATAACAGGTGAGCCAGGGCATCAGCGCCAGAAGTGAATGAATGTAAACTTTATGAGTGAAAAGAGTGCAAATCAAACACCGCATTGTTGTCGCCTCTCTGTTTATCTCTCAGAAATCAGAGTGTTGCAAGAGTAATTTTACCTATAATAATACATCATAGCTACACGTTATATTATTTGTATATATTTAAAAGGCAAATATTGAAAGCTTAGGCTACCATGAAACGAATGAATGGAATAAGCACAGCGCGCTCACCAAATCAAACAGCCGCGCTGCGCGTCTCAGTCTCTCAAAAACCAAATCAGTTCTCTCTCAAGAGCAGGCTAATAATCAGCTTCGATTCGGATACATTGTCTACTTGTCCTACATGTTTGCATCTTTACCTTTTGCTGGTTTGCGCGGAACACACACATCTGTTAAGTGAAGTTCATTAACATTAAGACTCGCTTAAAGTGTTCTGCGTAATGAGAATGTGTGCATTGAATAGATTCAGTCGTGTTCAAATGATCACTAAACGTTTGTCATGACTCTCTGCTTGCATGATAAATATTATTTTAGAAATTAATAATTATTTCAGTTTAACACGACATACTTGTTCAGTGATAACTACGAAAAAATATATAAAATGTCATAACAGTCTTATCAAGTAACTGTACGATGTTGTATCCGAATGCAGATAGGAAAAATTTTGTGATTGTTACAGATACAAATACTGGCTGTTACATGAAAATGTAAATATGTAATGTCATATATAAAGTTTTTAAAATGTACATATGTAATTGTTGCATAAGGCTATACATTAATACGCATTTATTGATAAAAAAAGAGGCTATCTAGGCTATCAAAGGCTATCTAGGTGTAGACGTAAATAAAACACAATCTAACAGGTAGAAAATTTAATTAGAAACATCTAAACTTTTCAGGTCGCAGTAAGTGCACCATTGGTCATGCACATCCTTTCCCGGAACAATACTGAAAGCTAAGGCAAGATGGAGAAACAGATGATCATAGTTGTACAAGGATAGCCATTTTTTAAATGAATCTATCAGCAGAGCTACTGAAAGGGATGTTTAGTGCTGGAATTCCATTTATTCTTTGCTGAAACTTCTGCGTCATCATGGAGAGTGGGTCATGGTTGCCCAGCAACAGCAGATGCCACTGGAGCGCGAGCGCAGATTACAGAGTGCTTCGGAAATAAGGAGAGCGGCGCGCCTAGCGTTTTCCAAACGTTTTCAGTCGCGACATCATGCAAATGTGGTTTTGTTTTGAAGGAGACATTTTTTATTTAATTTTTTTGCTGGACTCGGTCGAGACCAACTAGAAGACTTGGCGAGTCCAATGGCCAAGTCCGAGACAAGTCCGAGTGCAAATTCAACGAGTCCGAGACAAGTCCGAGACGACAGAAAAATGTCTCGAGTCCGGACTCGAGTCCAAGACCGGACTCGAGTACTACAGCCCTACCTTTCAACCAAATGCTTTTATGGGAGGCGATAGACTTTCATTCCAGAAATTATAATAAAAAGAAAAGGAAGAATATGCAAGTAGCAGTTTTGGGCCAAAGCACTGTAAGCACAGCAAATACATCATGTGAGAGCAGCTTGAACTTGCATTTTATTTGCATCTAAAATATGGGTCCTTGTAATGTAAATTTCTTCTGTAACACAAAGGAGGAGTCTGAGAATCTTAAAGAACTGTCAGAATATACATAATATAAAACAGATCTCTACTGGGTTCCACTGAGGAGAGACTGAGAAAATGGCGGTAAGTTCTTGAATAAATAAAAAAAAAGATTTAAGCTTAATATTAGTTTGATGTTCATGTCTTTATTTCTGTCTCATGTAGATGTTGAATTTTTTGGCTGTTCTCTCTGCTGTTCTGATGTACGGCTGCACTCAGAGTGTTAACAATCCGGTCGACTGTTCAGACCTTTATATATCAGGACAAACAGTCAGTGGGATTTACTCCATCTATCTAACAGGTGGCGTTCCTGTCAAGGTTTACTGTGAGATGATCTCAGGTGGGAATAATGAAGACAATGGAGAATGGACGGTATGCATGTGACTTTAGATCATTAACGGATCACTCCACCCTAAAATGAAAATTTTGTCACTAATCACTTACCCCCATGTCGTTCCAAACCTGTAAAAGCTTCATTCATCTTCAAACACAATTTAAGATATTTTGTATGAAAACCTGAAGGCTTGTGACTGTCCCATAGACTCCCTAGATAAATACACTGTCAAAGTATGAAAAGCATTGTCAGAATAGTCCACCTTCCATCCGTGATTCGAGCGTTATGTTATGAAGCGACAAGAATACTTTTTATACGAGAAGAAAACTAAATTAATGACTTTATTCAATAATTGGTTTCCTCTGTCTCCCCCCACATCACCGTAGCACCATTTTTGGAGAATATGAGCTGAACACAGGTTTCTCACACTCTTCTGTGTCAGCCACACCACAAGGATACGTTTTCTACACTTAGATTTGAAAGAGAATAGCATATCCTTGTGGAGTTAGTTGTTGAATAAAATCACTATTTATGTTTTCTTCTCGTACAAAACTTCATAATGTTACGGTTGAACCACTGATGGCAGATGGACTAAACTGACGATGCTTTTCATACTTTTCTGGACTTTGACAGTGGTATTTACTTGGCAGTCTATGAGACAGTCTCAAGCCTCCTCGTAAATAAATTCATCCAAAATATCTTAAATTGTGCTCCGAAGGTGAACGAAGCTTTTACAGGTTTGGATGACATGGGGGTAAGTGATTATTGATATTTTGGGGCGCAGTATCCCTTAAATATTAAACACACATCAGAACATTGAGTCATGAGGAATAATATCTTCTGTATAAACCCATCACAGGTGATTCAGAGGAGAATGGACGGCAGTGTGAATTTCTATCGGCCATGGGATCAGTACAAGACAGGATTTGGAAATGTGGAAAGTGAATATTGGCTGGGTAAGATCTCACAGTGTGTGTGTGTGTGTGGATGTTCATGTCCAGTGTTTGGTTGAGCGTGTTCTTCATGTGTGTGTTTGTGTGTGTGTGTTCATGTCCAGTGTTTGGTTGAAGGTGTTCTTCATGTGTGTGTTTGTGTGTGTGATCAGGGCTGGAGAACATGTACCAGCTGACACATAACAGGAACTACATGCTGAGAGTGGATCTGGAGGACTTTGATGGAAATAAAGTTTTCGCTATTTACTCCTCTTTCTCTGTGGGTCCTGAAGCTGCTGGGTATAATCTACAAGTTTCAGGCTTCAATAATGGAGGAGCAGGTAACCCAGATAGGAATGTTATTGTTCTAAGAATGTTCCAAGAACATCACAGCTAGAACTTTTTTTGTTCTTTAAAATGTTCTGAGAACATTCCCATGATTTTTCTAACAATGTTTTCAGCGAGTAGTTTTTCCTTTGTTCCCAGAACGTTCTCTCAAAAGATATAACATTCTCTAAAAACATTCTAAAAATGATTATTAATAACATTATTAGAACATTATCCCCTAACATTCTATTTAAGATTTAAGCAGATGTTTAGATGTTCATGTCTGTTTAAAAGTAATAGTTTGATGTCACCATAATGGTGGTAAGTGTTGGCTTTAGTTGTTCAATTTGACACTTGGCTTGTCAGTGTTGATCTTTAACTGCTGTAACTTTGACAAAAACCTGATGATTGAGTTATCATCATATATGTGGTCTGGTTTCCTGATTTCACCCAATCTAATGTATGTTGTTAGTTGCATATTATTTAAGTGACTCCACTGCCTGAGACCCAGTTGAATTTAAAGCAGATCATTTTGAGGATTTGAAGAAAATACTTTTCTTTGTCACAGAAACATCAAGATTGTGTGTATGAATCTCAACAATCTTGACATGCTTCATGCTGCAATGTAATCTGGGTACATCATGCAAAACTCATCCATGGCACCCAGAATGCTTTGTGGCATGAAGCATTTCATCATTGTTGAGATTCATACACTAATGTTTGCGGGCTCTCTGTAATGAACAGTGTAATTCAGAAAGAGCAGACAAAAATATAAATTATATAAATCTGCAGAATCTTATGCGTTGCAACACATTTGCTACAGTCATTAATAATAAATTAACAGCATAGATTAGACTCCAGATAAAACCAGTCGATCAAATCGTTACATGAGGAAATTTTTTATATCAGGAAGTAATGACATTTTTCTCGCACTGTTTTTGCCTTAACAAATATAGTTACAGTTGTTAAACAAAAAGTAACATTGAAAAGTACTGATCACCATAATGGTGATGTCAAATTAAACTGTTATTTTCAATAAACCATCAACACCTCTGTTAATCTCAATAATAACTTTTTTACATATATGATAGATATAAAGTCAATCTTGTTTATAATAAGTGAAATTGGTAATACTGTTTTTGGAGTAATTTTGTTTACATCAAAAGTTGGGGTTTTCACTTTCAATCAACATTTGACTTCTGAGCATTATAAGTCCACATCTACTGTGATGGGAAGCTTTATGAGAATGTTAGAGGATAACGTTTTAGCAATGTTATCATTAGACATTTTAAGCAGAACATTCTTTTCGAAGAACATTCTGGGAAGTAATATAAAGCCTGCAGCTGAAAACATTCCCAGAACATGAAAAATTTCTAGGTGGGATTACATGTTCTGGGAATGTTTTCTGCGGCAAGTTTTAATTTAGTTCCCAGAATGTTCTGCTAAAAGTTTGGATAACATTCTCTAAAAACATTCTGAAAAGCATCCCATTGGACATTGGATGTGTACTCAAATGTTGCTCAGATGTCACATTTTGGTTGAATGTAAAAGCCCAACCTTTGCCATCTTCAGTAACTCCAAAAACAGAATTTTCAACTTCACTTATTATAAACCAGATTGACTTTATCTCTGTCATACATTTATAAAAGGTCTTATTGAGATTAACAGAGGTTTAAATGTTGATGTCTATTTAAAAGTAATAGTTTGGTTTGATGTAGTGATGTGGCATTCGTGAACGAATCTTTTAGGCAAACAAATAGTTCTCATTCACGTAACCACGTAACCACTCTTAATTAGACTTTATTTATGAAATGTGATTATGCACACATTCTAATAAAGCCAAATCAGTTTTGTAACAAGTGAATACATTCGTTGACTTAAGACATAACACATAAAACACTCTTTTGTCAGCTGCTGGTGTATTTTGTATAATATGAAGAAATGGTCACTGAACAAATCGGTGAATGAATCTGAACAAATCATTTTGGTGAACAATCTGTAAATGAACAAATCTTGAAAAAAATAAATCATAATTTCCACCACTAGTTTGATGTCACCATTATGGTGATACATTTTTGATTTAGTTAGTCAATTCTACTCTTAAATTAGAGTTAGGAGTCAAACTCTCTAACCGCTAGGCCACGACTTTTCAGTTTTTTAGGGATCGCATAATTAGGGATGAGTGCACGTGATTAAAGCATGTTGTAAGTTGTACAGTTTGTTAATCTCTGCTAGAAACTAATTTGTTAAACATGGAGGGAGCACACAAGCTTGCCCATAATGTAGCCTACAGATCGCACGCATACAATCAGGAATGAAGAAAAACTGAAAAGTTACAGCATATTCTCTCTGTTTCTGAAGTGATACCCTCAGCTTTGCCATAGTAGAGAGAGATGTTTTTGAGAGCAGTCAATTAATCATTTAATATGGACTTGGGCTAATTGTAGTGTTACAGTAAACCATGTTGAAACTACTCTTCTAGTATTATGCATGTATTTTTCGTTTAATATAATTTCTGAACAAAACTGATTTTTCAAGCATAGTGAATTAATTTAGCTGCGGAGCTATGTTTCTGATCAGTGGAGAGAGGAGTGGGAAATGGTGAACCAGGACGGAGTGATGTTTTGTGAGATGTTTGAATGCTCACATACTCTGGTGCGGGACATGAATTTAAATGACCATGGGTGAAGATCCTTTGCAGCACAAATCCATGAATGATTGTTCTGAAGTGAGATAAACTTCAGCAGAGTAGGGAGCAAGGAACCCTGTATAGGGAGCATGTCAATGTGAACAGTTGATGCGCAGAGCCTCACTTCTAACGAGCTGATTAATCTGAATCAGGTGTGTTAACAAAGAGAGACGTGTGAAACACACAGAGCTGGAATTGAGAACTGCTGACCTAAAGGAAGTGTTCTTATAGCCATCCTGTTGTGATCACAGAGATTTATTAAGGCAATTATATTTTTGACATTTTTTTTTTAAATTGAAAATATTTTCAAAGCTTTGTTTGAATAATTACATTTCGAATGCTATTAAACCATCACTAACATCAATAACCATCTCCAGAACACACACAGATAAAACTAACATTAAAAAGTTTGACTCAAACTGCCTAACTACTGATCACCATAATGGTGATGTCAAAACAAAACTTATTTTTCAATAAACTATCAACATCTAAACCTCCTTCATCTCAAAGAGACCTTTTGTAAAGGCAATGTCAGAAATAAATCAGTCTGGTTTAATAAGTCAAGCTGGAACAGTTTTTAGTTATTTACTCCCATATTTATGATGGGAAGCTTTATTAGAAAGTTAGAGAATAATGTTGTAACAATGTTATCAATAAACATTTTTAGAATGTTTTAGAAAATGTTTATCCTAACTTTTGGAAGAACATTCTGGGAACAAAAATAAAACTCCCTGCTAAAAACATTCCCAGAGACATGAAAAAGTTTCTAGCTGGAAGGAGACTTTATACTCATGAACGTTTCGTTTTGGTTATTGTCCCTAGTGATGCTCTCCCTCTTTGCAGGTGACTCTTTATCCTTCCATGATGGATTAAAGTTCTCCACCTTTGACAAAGACCAAGATGTCAATGTAAAAAACTGTGCCAAAAGTTATCTTGGGGGATTTTGGTACTCATCCTGTCACAAAGCAAACCCCAATGGAGTGTATTTATGGGGTGAAGATCCCACCCATTATGCCATTGGAAACGTTTGGTACACCTGGAAGGATTATGCAGTCAGTATGAAATCCATCAACATGAAGATCAAACGTGTGTCTGAGAAATAAACAACAAAACAATTATTATTAAATTATTATTAAACAAATTATTTTAATGTAAGTATATAGTACTTTAGGCCACTTAATACAAAGTGGGACCGGAATATCACTCTCAAAAAAACATACAACTATTTCTAAACTGTTTGTCTTTGTTTTGGGTAACTTTTTTTTTTTTTGTAAGTGAAATTAATCAACAATTCATACACGTTCAATAAACTTCTGCACTGAAATCATGTCCGAAGTGTTTATCTCCACAACACACAGCAGAAATGCTAAATGAGAAATTTAATTCAATGATAACAATTGAGCCTGAATTGTTAGTTAATTTATTTTTAAAGACCAAATTAAACTTTAAATGTTAGTATTGGGTTTTGACAAGAATACAAAATATAGAGTGGTTCAATGTTGACATATCTTACCAAAATGTGATAACAAAAAAAAACAAACATGTTTTTGTAGTGTTGCTGTCCTGTGAGGAAATGAAAAAATGTACTTCTCATTTGTATGCAAATACTTAATGAATGCATTTTGTTACACTCCACTCACAAAGTTTATTGCTAGAATATTAAGAAATAGTTGCTAACTACAACATTTGTAAGTCAATTTTTATTTTATTCAACTGCATAAAACTAAACAGTTGGAAAGCTGTTTAAATATGTTCACCATGGTCCATTTATGTACATGTTAATAAATAAGTCACGTAAGTCAAACCGTTTGAGTAAACCGACTGTCTTGGCTTAAATCATGTAAGTTTTAAAACTTTGCAATTAAGTAATTAAGTGATTAACTAAGTGCTGATTGAGCATTAATGATGAACAGCTGCTGTTAATAAACAGAATCACTGAAGAAAAGAGAAACACAAGAACTACTACAACTGACTTCAGCCAAAGACTGAGGGGGTTTTCACACTGTCAGTTTAGTGTGGAACGGGGCACTTAAAACTGTCTGCGGTAATTATTGCTACTCCTAAAGATTGGAAAGCTGCTGCAGTAATCCCTCTATACAAAGAAGGGGATATCTTAGACCCAAATTTCTATAGACCGTTTCCATCCTGCCCTGCCTCTCAAAGGTCTTCGAAAGCCTAATTAATAAACAAATTACCAAACATTTCGAATCCCACCATAGCCTTTCTGACATGCAATCTGGTTTCCGAGCCAGTTGTGGATGTACCTCAGCCACACTCAAAGTTATAAATGACATCAAAACTGCTAATGACCAAAGACACTATTGTGCTGCAGTCTTCATTGACCTGGTCAAGGCCTTCAATTCTGTCAATCATAACATCCTCATTGATAGATTAAAAAACCTGGGCTTTTCTAATAACTGCCTTGCCTGGTTAACTAATTATTTTCAGACAGGTTTCAGTGTGTTAAGCTGGAAGGCTTCCTCTGCAGACCTCTGGCTGTTTCCTTGGGGGTGCCTCAGGGTTCAGTTCTCGGGCCGACTCCATTTTCTGTGTACATCAATGATGTTGCTCTTGCTACAGGTGACTCTATGATCCATCTTTATTCAGACGACACCATTCTATATACGTCTGACCCGGCATTGGACACTGTGATAAAAAAAAAAAAACCTTCAAATAAGCTTTAATAACATACAGCATTCCTTCCGTTGCCTCCAATTACTTCTAAATTCTAGTAAAACTAAATGTATGCTTTTCAATGGATCCCACACTGCACCTGCCAGCTCAATAAGCATCACCACACTAGAAGGGTCTGTAATAGAGCAGGGGATCCCAAACTTTTCAGACCGCGACCCCCAATATTATTGCTGACGACCCGCGTATTCAGAAAAAACGCCTTACATACATGTATGGATTTCCCAATCAGGACCCAGATTTGGTCAATGGGTGGAGCAGATAATTGTATATTTTTATAATTTTAATTTCATTTTTAAGATTACAAGTAAACAGCATTCAAGACTGCAAGAGTTCCAATCTATATGGGCCTTAGTACTCTTTTGGATGTTTTTTTTGTTTGTTTTTGTGATTGCGTTGTTTGTGTAATATGTGCTAAATTGTGAATAAGAAAAAAAAAAAAAAAAAAAAACGCCTAATGTGATGGATGGGCGCTGTGCGCGGAGCAAAGCAGGTCCACTCTAGGTTTAATTTTGGAGATCGCCACCCGCAGATCATCTTCCACGTTAAGCCGTGACCTGTGTTTATTCTTAATGTAAGTCAGCACGGAGAATGTCTTTCCACATAAATACGTTGAGCCAAATTGCATGAGGACATCCAACGCGGCTTTCGACAACTGTGGATATTCCAGCGCGACAGAAACCCAGAACTCATCCAGCGTCTTGCCGTCAAATGCAGTCCTCAGGGTTCGATCGGTTGAAAGTTCTATCAGCGTATCTTCCATATCTGACGCCAGATGATGTGCCGTGGTTACATTAAATGGTGACCTTATCCAGTCATATCGGGAGCGTCTCCTTCAGGGAAATACTTATGAAAGTGATCTGGATAAATCCAGATTAAAAATTATTTTTTCATTGTGCTCACATATTAGATGGTGAAAAAATTACAGAGGGATTTATGGATATCTACTTATGTTATCCTGTAAATCAGAATATACTATCAATCAATAGCCTTAAAAAATGATTTTCGCCATGTTTTTTTGTAATAAAATGTTATATAAATCAGGCTAGGAATAATATATTTACAAATCCCTCTGTAAATGTCTTCATAATATAACTAGGTACAAGACTGGAAAGTTTGGTGTATATACAGTATTGATCAAAATAATAGCAGTACAATGTGACTAACCAGAATAATCAAGGTTTTTCGTATATTTTTTTATTGCTACGTGGCAAACAAGTTACCAGTAAGTTCAGTAGATTGTCAGAAAACAAACAAGACCCAGCATTCATGATATGCACGCTCTTAAGGCTGTGCAATTGGGCAATTAGTTGAATTAGTTGAAAGGGGTGTGTTCAAAAAAATAGCAGTGTGGCATTCAATCACTGAGGTCATCAATTTTGTGAAGAAACAGGTGTGAATCAGGTGGCCCCTATTTAAGGATGAAGCCAACACTTGTTGAACATGCATTTGAAAGCTGAGGAAAATGGGTCGTTCAAGACATTGTTCAGAAGAACAGCGTACTTTGATTAAAAAGTTGATTAGAGAGGGGAAAACCTATAAAGAGGTGCAAAAATGATAGGCTGTTCAGCTAAAATGATCTCCAATGCCTTAAAATGGAGAGCTAAACCAGAGAGACGTGGAAGAAAACGGAAGACAACCATCAAAATGGATAGAAGAATAACCAGAATGGCAAAGGCTCAGCCAATGATCACCTCCAGGATGATCAAAGACAGTCTGGAGTTACCTGTAAGTACTGTGACAGTTAGAAGACGTCTGTGTGAAGCTAATCTATTTTCAAGAATCCCCCGCAAAGTCCCTCTGTTAAAAAAAAGGCATGTGCAGAAGAGGTTACAATTTGCCAAAGAACACATCAACTGGCCTAAAGAGAAATGGAGGAACATTTTGTGGACTGATGAGAGTAAAATTGTTCTTTTTGGGTCCAAGGGCCACAGGCAGTTTGTGAGACGACCCCCAAACTCTGAATTCAAGCCACAGTACACAGTGAAGACAGTGAAGCATGGAGGTGCAAGCATCATGATATGGGCATGTTTCTCCTACTATGGTGTTGGGCCTATTTATCGCATACCAGGGATCATGGATCAGTTTGCATATGTTAAAATACTTGAAGAGGTCATGTTGCCCTATGCTGAAGAGGACATGCCCTTGAAATGGTTGTTTCAACAAGACAATGACCCAAAACACACTAGTAAACGGGCAAAGTCTTGGTTCCAAACCAACAAAATTAATGTTATGGAGTGGCCAGCCCAATCTCCAGACCTTAATCCAATTGAGAACTTGTGGGGTGATATCAAAAATGCTGTTTCTGAAGCAAAACCAAGAAATGTGAATGAATTGTGGAATGTTGTTAAAGAATCATGGAGTGGAATAACAGCTGAGAGGTGCCACAAGTTGGTTGACTCCATGCCACACAGATGTCAAGCAGTTTTAAAAAACTGTGGTCATACAACTAAATATTAGTTTAGTGATTCACAGGATTGCTAAATCCCAGAAAAAAAAATGTTTGTACAAAATAGTTTTGAGTTTGTACAGTCAAAGGTAGACACTGCTATTTTTTTGAACACACCCTTCACTATTCAACTAATTGCCCAATTGCACAGCCTTAAGAGCGTGCATATCATGAATGCTGGGTCTTGTTTGTTTTCTGACAATCTACTGAACCTACTGGTTACTTGTTTGCCACGTAGCAATAAAAATATACTAAAAACCTTGATTATTCTGGTTAGTCACATTGTACTGCTATTATTTTGAACAATACTGTAGGTGCTACTAAAGTGGAGATTTCGTACTTGGAGTATGAGAGAAGTCTACTTGGAGTAGGGGAAGTCGTGGCCTAATGGTTAGAGGGTTGGACTCCCAATCGAAGGGTTGTGGGTTCTAGTCTCGGGCCGGACGGAATTGTGGGTGTGGTAGTGCATGCACAGTTCTCTCTCCACCTTCAATACCACGACTTAGGTGCCCTTGAGCAAGGCATCCAACCCCCAACTGCTCCCCGGGCGCCGCAGCATAAATGGCTGCCCACTGCTCCGGGTGTGTGCTCACAGTGTGTGTGTGTTCACTGCTCTGTGTGTGTGCATTTCGGATGGGGTTAAATGCAGAGCACAAATTCTGAGTATGGGTCACCATACTTGGCTCACTTGGCTCAATGTCACTTCACTTGAAAGGTCATTTTGAGAAAACGGGCTTTAAAGATTTATCATCAGCCAATGAGATTGCGCATTCATCCCTTTTACTTTGGCGATTGGTTTCTGATAAAAAGGAAATGACCATATTTGGATCTGACAGCATTGTACAGTGAAGAGAGAGCTTTCCAGCCGTGCCTGTGATGAAAGAGAGCAGACAAGAGATCGCGGATCGGCAGGATGATTTACAACGTTAACTTTTGTTGAATTCACGCGAAATCTACAGACACAAACAGACAAAGTGTAATAAAATAAAGACCTAAATGTGTATTTCGGACTTTTTTTTTCACCATCTCGAATTAACATATATATATATATTAAAAAAAATATATATACAGGAATTATATTTTCTGTAAATCATCTCGCGACCCCCACTTTGGGAACTACTGTATTAGAGTATGTAGATAACTACAAATATTTATCTGGTTAGACTCTTCACTCTCCTTCCCGACCCACATCAACCAGCTCCAAACTAAAATTAAACCTAGGACTGGCTTCCTTTTTCGTAATAAAGTCTCCTTCACCTTTTCAGTCAAACTTGCCCTTGTGAAAATGACCATCCTCCCAATACTAGACTACAGTGATGTAATTTATAGAATCGCATCTAACCATCTAAGCCCCACACTCCACCCAGTGGTCAAAAACAGAGTTACAATAGACGTAAATATACTACAACCAACTGCTGATCACATTTTCTCTGGGCTTTTGACTTATAACAAATATGTTTGATGTTCAATAGCCAAAGTGGTAATCCTCGCTTCTTCTTACTCACAAAAATAACATATCGTATATAAAACAGTAAAATTGAAGCATATTATTTACATTTAAAAAAAAAGATGATAAAAAGCTAAATATTAATCGACAACACACATGGTATCCAGTCAGGAACCTGGGAGTATTTAGGACCATGAGATTGCACATTATCCATCCTCAGAGAATGTGTGTGGTTTTAACCTGTTTTATATTATTTATATATGATGGTATCTGGATACACTGGTCTATGACTGAATCAATATGCATCAATCATTTACATTGCAAAAATATAGTATTCCTCCTGAAAGCTGGACATACTCACGATTTAGTGTCAGGAAAGAACCAATAGTCTGACTAATAGTCTGAATTCACTATAGGAGTTTACAAACAGTTTATTTAATGAAGAATCATGTAAACAGTGACTCCACAAAATATTTTAATGCACCACAAAACCAGCCTTACAAATAAAATTTTCAGAGAGGAATGAAAACCTTAAAATATCAGAAAATGAGGTAAGATGTTCTCCCTTTAGAAGCACGGTAATGTTTCTAAGATGCACGTTTAATCTTCATGCTGATGGATTTCATACTGACTGCGTAATTCTTCCATGTTGACCAAGCCACACCGATGGCGTAATGTGTGGGATCTTCACCCCATA
>NW_020523785.1:0-42256 GCF_003368295.1 Carassius auratus | reverse complement strand
GGCAGGGCCCGAAGCAAGCGATCAATTACCACCCTCTCAGCAACCTGGGCCACCGTTGGGCCGTCGTGTAAAAGCCAGAGGTGGGCAAGGCGAGTCAGTCGGGCAGCTTGAGCTCGGATGGTGAGGTGCTCGTCGTAGGTCCACTGCTGGAAGAGTGTCGGGCGGCACACATTGGGGACAGCCCAACCCTGGCCAAGATTTCTTTTCTTCAGCGCGTCATAATCCTCATTTCGGGGTGGTGGGAGGGAGTAATATGCTCGCTGGGCTTCTCCTGTCAGGAAAGGAGCGAGCAACTGTGCCCACCGCTCTTTCTCCCATGCCTCTCTGGTCGCAATGACCTCGAAGTGTGTATGTAAATATGCCTCCACGTCATCCCTGGTCATTGAGTTTCGTGAGGTGTTGATGGGCCTGCCATCGTGGCTCAGGGAGTGAGTTCGCTTGGCGCTGGCCGTGCACCACGCAGCTGCTCTACCACCTGTTCCGTCCTCTCTTGGCCGGGCTGGCCAGCTGCTCAGAGAATTGCTGCTGCTGTCGAGACCGTATTTCTGTGAGTCTGCGAATAATCTCCTCCATTTCCAGCCCAGAGGCACGCCGAGCCGAGAGAGAGAGAGAGCGTGGTTCTACGGGGACACTTAACGCTTATAGTCGATCCGGGTTTGTGGGAAGGAATCACTCTCTTAGTGCCCGCATTCTCCACCAGTGTGGCGGGGAGAGTGATCACACGGACGACAGTACTGCAGTGAAGTCCCCAGAGGGGCGATTTATTGAGCAGTGGGTGAAAGTAGACTGTGCAGTGCTGGCGTGCTCTGGTGTAGGAGTCTTGCTGTGCAGCCCAAAAGTATCAGTCAGTAGGGTGCGGCGTGACGTGCTGTTCCCTCAGACACCTGAATCTGAAAGAGAGCCAGAACACAGTGTTTAGTCTAGTTCTGGAGTCGAAGCTCAACTACCTCTCCTTTTCCTCTGCTTAAAAAGCTGTTCTGCTGATGAGGTTCAGGTGTCTTTGATCACCATGCTCTCCCCAGTGATTGCAGTGTGAGCGCTGTTTCCTGGGCGACGCTAATCCCTCGTTAGCTGGCTCACCACATAAGGCATAAGCATCTTTTCAGTTTGGCAAGATTTGCACTGAATACTGAATGAAACAGCTTTCTCTAATAGAGAGAAAAGCTTTTGAGCAGATTTGGGCTTGATTTCACTTCATTTGAACAGATGCACTATTTCAACAATACTGGACTCAGAAAGCTGTAAACTGACAATCTTGATCATTGAAGTCCTAACATAAGTTTTTGTGCATATAACTTCTAACACATTAAAAACTTTCTTACAGCATTGCAGAAAACATTGTATTTTCATAAGGCATAAGCATCTTTCAGTTTGGCAAGATTTGCACTGAATACTGAATGAACAGCTTTCTCTAATAGAGAGACAAGCTTTTGAGCAGATTTGGGCTTGATTTCACTTCATTTGAACAGATGCACTATTTCAACATTACTGGACTCAGAAAGCTGTAAACTGACAATCTTGATCATTGAAGTCCTAACATAAGTTTTTGTGCATATAACTTCTAACACATTAAAAACTGTTTTACAGCATTGCAGAAAACATTGTATTTCATAAGGCACAAGCATCTTTCAGTTTGGCAAGATTTGCACTGAATATTGAATGAAACAGCTTTCTCTATTAGAGAGACAAGCTTTTGAGCAGATTTGGGCTAGATTTCACTTCATTTTGAACAGAGGCACTATTTCAACATTACTGGACTCAGAAAGCTGTAAACTGACAATCTTGATCATTGAAGTCCTAACATAAGTTTTTATGCATATAACTTCTAACACATTAAAACTGTCTTACAGCATTGCAGAAAACATTGTATTTCATAAGGCATAAGCATCTTTCAGTTTGGCAAGATTTGCACTGAATATTGAATGAAACAGCTTTCTCTATTAGAGAGACAAGCTTTTGAGCAGATTTGTGCTAGATTTCACTTAATTTGAACAGAGGCACTATTTCAACATTACTGGACTCAGAAAGCTGTAAACTGACAATCTTGATCATTGAAGTCCTAACATAAGTTTTTGTGCATATAACTTCTAACACATTAAAACTGTCTTACAGCATTGCAGAAAACATTGTATTTCATAAGGCACAAGCATCTTTCAGTTTGGCAAGATTTGCGCTGAATATTGAATGAAACAGCTTTCTCTAATAGAGAGAAAAGCTTTTGAGCAGATTTGGGCTTGATTTCACTTCATTTGAACAGATGCACTATTTCAACATTACTGGACTCAGAAAGCTGTAAACTGACAATCTTGATCATTGAAGTCCTAACATAAGTTTTTGTGCATATAACTTCTAACACATTAAAAACTGTCTTACAGCATTGCAGAAAACATTGTATTTCATAAGGCACAAGCATCTTTCAGTTTGGCAAGATTTGCACTGAATATTGAATGAAACAGCTTTCTCTATTAGAGAGACAAGCTTTTGAGCAGATTTGGGCTAGATTTCACTTCATTTGAACAAAGGCACTATTTCAACATTACTGGACTCAGAAAGCTGTAAACTGACAATCTTGATCATTGAAGTCCTAACATAAGTTTTTGTGCAAATAACTTCTAACACATTAAAAACTGTCTTACAGCATTGCAGAAAACATTGTATTTCATAAGGCATAAGCATCTTTCAGTTTGGCAAGATTTGCACTGAATATTGAATGAAACAGCTTTCTCTAATAGAGAGAAAAGCTTTTGAGCAGATTTGGGCTTGATTTCAATTCATTTGAACAGATGCACTATTTCAACATTACTGGACTCAGAAAGCTGTAAACTGACAATCTTGATCATTGAAGTCCTAACATAAGTTTTTGTGCATATAACTTCTAACACATTAAAAACTTTCTTACAGCATTGCAGAAAACATTGTATTTCATAAGGCATAAGCATCTTTCAGTTTGGCAAGATTTGCACTGAATACTGAATGAAACAGCTTTCTCTATTAGAGAGACAAGCTTTTGAGCAGATTTGGGCTAGATTTCACTTCATTTGAACAGAGGCACTATTTCAACATTACTGGACTCAGAAAGCTGTAAACTGACAATCTTGATCATTGAAGTCCTAACATAAGTTCCTCTTCGGGAACTCGAGCTGCGTCGAGCGCTTTTGGGGAACGCCTTTGGCAAGAACAACTCTGAATATCGTGTGCAATCAGTCCAATGGAAGAGCGTGGCGTCACGGGCGGGGTGACGCAGCGACCAGGAAGCTATAAAGGCACCTGCCACACAGCTGACTTCAGCTTCGCGTCTTTCAGCAAGCGCTCTGTGTGTGCATGTCTAAAGTCTGTCTTGTGAGTCTTATTTATTGTTGTCTGTCCCAATAAACAACATAATGCCTAAGAGCAAAGCAAAGACACGACAATTGGAGGGCGATTCCAGATTGCGCTATGGATTGTTTGTTCCTCCCTGCCCACGTACATCACGAGTGGGGATACAAACAGTCTATGCGTGGTTTGCCTGGGATCGAAGCACGCTGAGTCGGCTCTCGAGGGAGCCGACTGCCCGGCCGTTGTGTACGCTTCGATCCCGGAGGGCTCTCTTCGAGGAGAGAGCCTTCGCCAGCGTTCCTCGCGATGCCGGTCCCGTTTTCGCCGAGGCGGAACGGCGCCGGCATTCGTTGGGTTCGCAGATCGATCTGTTGGAGGGAATGGAGACGGGCACGTCCTTATCTCCTACCTTACCCATCAGATCTGCCTGATTCCGGGATTCGGAAGCCCGAGCTTCGGTTCTTCCCCCCCGAGCATCGGGCTTGACGCTCCACCTTTCTTTCTCCGAGGAGATTGATACGGAGGGCGTCGGCGAGCTTTTAGTTGCACAAACATAAACTTGCATAAGCATATACAATAAACAGTGTTATGCCTAACATTATATAAGCAGCTATTTAAGTCTCCGAGGGGATTAATATTGTTTGTGTGACTAATTATTCGCGCGCTGTCGAGGCAACGCGTGTATTACATCATTTTCAGTTTTGATGTGAATTTTCCATACCCGACCGTTTGTCTGGTTGTTTAAACTCCGTTTAAAAAAAGTAGGAGTTAGTTCTATCACTTCAATGTGTACTTTGTCACAATCTAGACCGTTTCACTTGTCTGATTGTTTAAAAAATTCTAAGAAATATAATGACTTTGAGAAGTCACACTTCAATGTGTACTTTATCCCAATCTAGACCGTGTTTACTTGTCTGATTGTTTAAAATATAATGACTTTGAGAAGTCAGCACTTCAATGTGTACTTTATCTCAATCTAGACCGTGTTTACTTGTCTGATTGTTGAATTTCATTTGATTCTGAGGAATCTAATGACCGTTATCTAACTTCAAGAAGTTCAATATATCACTTCAATGTGAATTGTATCACAATCCAGACCGTGTTTACTTGTCTGATTGTTTGATTGCATTAAATTCTGAGGAATATAATGACAGTTATTGAACATGTGAAGTTAGATGTACTGGAGGGACTGCTGGGCGGGAGCTGCCCCTCCATGTACAGACAGAGCAAAGCTCTGGGCCGACGACTTCTCAGCCTAATCTAAGATGTCAGGCTGGGAGGTCCACGGCCAAGAAGTCATGACGCATTTCAGTCACGACTACAGAGGGCGGCCCCTACTGGGGTAGAGCGGTGTCCACCTCATTATACGGTGCCTGTCTCACCTCAGTGCCCTCGGGAGGTGGGTCTGCCAACCCTGCCAGAGTTTCAGGGTGCAGCCGCTTCCAGCGAGCACTGCTCTCAGTTATTTCCGCTCGTGAGCGTAGCGGAGCTGAGACGCTCGCCGCCCCTTCGGGGGCCTCTTACACCAGAGGTCAGTCTCGAGGGACTGATTCCCTTAGTACATCAGTTAGCAGCGTGAAAACTACTGCCAAATGTATCTCAATGGGTCCTGCACACGGTAGAAAGAGGCTATCGCATTCAGTTCGGCCATCCACCGCCGACATTCAATGGGGTTACATCGACAGTAGTCGGCCCCCAGCAGGCTCTGGTGATGGAACAAGAAGTGAATACCCTAATAAGGAAGGCGGCCATCGAGGTGGTCCCTCCTCTAGACAGGGAATCCGGGTTTTACAACCGGTATTTCATAGTTCCAAAGAAGGATGGGGGGTTGCGTCCGATCTTAGACTTACGTCATCTAAACCTCTCAGTTATGTCACTGAAGTTCAAAATGCTCACTGTCAAACAGGATGTAGCTCAAATCAGATCCGAGGACTGGTTTGTCACAATAGATCTCAAAGACGCATACTTCCACATATCCATCCTTCCACAACACAGGAAGTCTCTGAGGTTCGCTTTCAGGGGCAAAGCCTACCAATATCGAGTACTTCCCTTTGGCCTTGCACTTTCACCCCGCACGTTCACGTAATGTGTAGATGCGGCTCTGGTATCCCTCCGTATGCAGGGCATCCGCATTCTAAATTACATCGACGATTGGTTGATTCTAGCTCAATCAGAGCAGATGGCGGTTCGACATCGAGGTGTCGTTCTCGCCCATATGGGGGAGCTGGGTTTGAGACTGAATGCCAAGAAGAGTGTACTTTCTCCACTTTAGAGAACCACCTATCTAGGCGTAGTATGGGATTCGACCACGATGCAGGCACGTATGTCTCCTGCTCGGATCGAGTCGATCCTCACATCAGTCAAGAGAGTCAAAGAAGGCCAGTCACTCACTGTGAAGCAGTTTCAGAGACTGTTAGGGCTCATGGCAGCTGCGTCCAACGTGATACCTTTTGGTCTCCTGCACATGAGGCCCCTTCAGTGGTGGCTCAAGACCAAGGGGTTTTCCCCGAGGGGAAATCCTTTCCGAACTATTCAGGTCACGCGGCGATGCCTTCGTGCCTTAGACATATGGAAGAAACCTTGGTTCTTGAATCAGGGCCCGGTGTTGGGAGCTCTTGGTCGCCGTGTAACGCTAGCGACAGACGCGTCCCTCACCGGTTGGGGTGCGGTCATGAGTGGCCACCCTGCCCGCGGTCTGTGGAGCGGTCGCCATCTGACATGGCATACCAGTTGTCTAAAGATGCTACCTGTGCATCGATCATTGAAATATTTCCTCCAAGACCTGAGAGGTCACCATGTGTTGGTGCGCACCGACAACACATTGGCGATCTCTTATATCAGTCACCAGAGAGATCGGCATCCGTGCCCCTTGTACAAGCTGGCACACCAGATCCTTCTGTGGTCCCAGGACAAACTCCTCTCGTTCGGAGCAGTGTATATTCCTGGGAGATTGACTGTGGGAGCAGACATACTGTCGAGACAGGGGTCGAGACCCGGGGGCTTCACCCTAAGGTGAAGTAGATATGGAGAGTTTTTGGACCTCTTTGCGACTCAAGAGATATCGCAATGTCCCCTCTGTTTCTCTCTAGTTCATCCAGCTCCTTTGGGACTGGACGCTATGGTACAGACCTGGCCGAGGCTTCGTCCGTACGCTTTTCCCCCTATCGCTCTGCTCCCGGGAGTTCTGGCGAGAGTACGCCGGGACGGGGTCCGTCTGTTGTTAGTAGCCCCGTTCTGGCCGAGCCCAGTATGGCTCGCAGATCTAATCTCTCCTCGACGGCTCTCCATGGGTGATTCCGATCAGGACAGATCTGCTCTCTCAGGCGTAGGGCAAAATATTCACCCTCGCCCGGAGTTGTGGAAGTTGTCTGTGTAGCCCCTGAGGGGGCACAGCTCATAGTTTCCAGTCTCCCAACCGAGGTTGTTGAGACCCCCACACTCCAATCCAGAGCTCCCTCTACGAGGAAACTGTACGCCCTGAGGTTGAAACCCTTCTCCTCATGGTGCAGAGACCGCCAGCTTGACCCTGCTAACTGCCCAGTTGGTACAGTTCTGGAGTTTCTCCAAGCTAGGCTCTCTGCGGGGTTAACTCACTCCACCTTAAAGGTGTACGTGGCGGTCATAGCTGCTTACCACGTCCCTTTCAATGGTCAGTCAGTGGGTAGACACCCCCCTAGTTACACGTTTCCTCCACGGTGCGCTGAGGCTGAGACCTCCAGTACGGTCCCGTGTTCCCCCTGGGACTTGGTTGTGGTGTTAGAGGCTCTTTGTAAAGCTCCATTTGAGCCGATTCATGAATATTACTGTCAGGCCCCCTCGGTGGCCCCTACCTACTTAGACTTTGCCCCTGGTATGGCCAAAGCATTTTTATACCCTCGAGCGGGTTACATTCCTAAAGTTCCCTCTGTTACGCCACAACCCATAGTACTGCAGGCCTTCTGTCCTCCTCCCTTTCGGGAGCCAGACCAGGTGAAGCTAAACTGTATGAGTCCAGTTCGAGGACTGGACACATACGTCCACAGAGCTGCTGTGGAGAAAACCTGACCAATTGCTTGTTTGCTACGGTCCTCCTAAAAAGGGTTCCCCTGCCTCTAAGCAGACCCTTAGTCGTTGGATAGTCGAGGCTATCAACGAGTCCTATGAGTCCTCTGGTCTTCCCCTTTCTTTGGGAGCCAAGGCTCACTCTACACGGAGTATGGCTGCCTCTAAGGCCTTTCTAGCAGGTGTGTCCCTCTTGGACATCTGCAACGCTGCGGGGTGGTCCACGCCCTCTACATTCGCCAGATTTTACAATCTTGATATGCAGGCCGCTCCTGGCTCTTCTGTCCTCTCGCCTTAGCTGTGCTCTTCGGATACACACTAGGCAGGGGTTTGGTAGTCTGGCAGCGTTGGCACATCGTTCCCCAAAAGCGCTCGACGCAGCTCGAGTTCCCGAAGAGGAACGTCCCTAGGTTACGTATGTAACCCTAGTTCCTCGAGGGAACGAGACGCTGCGTCGCAGAGCCATACTCCCGGCACCCTGCCTGCGCTTGCTTCCCTACTCGAAGCTGAAGTCAGCTGTGTGGCAGGTGCCTTTATAGCTTCCTGGTCGCTGCGTCACCCCGCCCGTGACGCCACGCTCTTCCATTGGACTGATTGCACACGATATTCAGAGTTGTTCTTGCCAAAGGCGTTCCCCAAAAGCGCTCGACGCAGCGTCTCGTTCCCTCGAGGAACTAGGGTTACATACGTAACCTAGGGACGTTTTTGTGCATATAACTTCTAACACATTAAAAACTGTCTTACAGCATTGCAGAAAACATTGTATTTCATAAGGCATAAGCATCTTTCAGTTTGGCAAGATTTGCACTGAATACTGAATGAAACAGCTTTCTCTATTAGAGAGACAAGCTTTTGAGCAGATTTGGGCTAGATTTCACTTCATTTGAACAGAGGCACTATTTCAACATTACTGGACTCAGAAAGCTGTAAACTGACAATCTTGATCATTGAAGTCCTAACATAAGTTTTTGTGCATATAACTTCTAACACATTAAAAACTGTCTTACAGCATTGCAGAAAACATTGTATTTCATAAGGCATAAGCATCTTTCAGTTTGGCAAGATTTGCACTGAATATTGAATGAAACAGCTTTCTCTAATAGAGAGAAAAGCTTTTGAGCAGATTTGGGCTAGATTTCACTTCATTTGAACAGTAGCACTATTTCAACATTACTGGACTCAGAAAGCTGTAAACTGACAATCTTGATCATTGAAGTCCTAACATAAGTTTTTGTGCATATAACTTCTAACACATTAAAAACTGTCTTACAGCATTGCAGCAAACATTGTATTTCATATGGCATAAGCATCTTTCAGTTTGGCAAGATTTGCACTGAATACTGAATGAAACTGCTTTCTCTATTAGAGAGAAAAGCTTTTGAGCAGATTTGGGCTTGATTTCACTTCATTTGAACAGATGCACTATTTCAACATTACTGGACTCAGAAAGCTGTAAACTGACAATCTTGATCATTGAAGTCCTAACATAAGTTTTTGTGCATATAACTTCTAACACATTAAAAACTGTCTTACAGCATTGCCGAAAACATTGTATTTCATAAGGCATAAGCATCTTTCAGTTTGGCAAGATTTGCACTGAATACTGAATGAAACAGCTTTCTCTATTAGAGAGACAAGCTTTTGAGCAGATTTGGGCTAGATTTCACTTCATTTGAACAGAGGCACTATTTCAACATTACTGGACTCAGAAAGCTGTAAACTGACAATCTTGATCATTGAAGTCCTAACATAAGTTTTTGTGCATATAACTTCTAACACATTAAAAACTGTCTTACAGCATTGCAGAAAACATTGTATTTCATAAGGCACAAGCATCTTTCAGTTTGGCAAGATTTGCACTGAATATTGAATGAAACAGCTTTCTCTAATAGAGAGAAAAGCTTTTGAGCAGATTTGGGCTAGATTTCACTTCATTTGAACAGTAGCACTATTTCAACATTACTGGACTCAGAAAGCTGTAAACTGACAATCTTGATCATTGAAGTCCTAACATAAGTTTTTGTGCATATAACTTCTAACACATTAAAAACTGTCTTACAGCATTGCAGAAAACATGTATTTCATAAGGCACAAGCATCTTTCAGTTTGGCAAGATTTGCACTGAATACTGAATGAAACAGCTTTCTCTAATAGAGAGAAAAGCTTTTGAGCAGATTTGGGCTTGATTTCACTTCATTTGAACAGAGGCACTATTTCAACATTACTGGACTCAGAAAGCTGTAAACTGACAATCTTGATCATTGAAGTCCTAACATAAGTTTTTGTGCATATAACTTCTAACACATTAAAAACTGTCTTACAGCAGTGCAGCAAACATTGTATTTCATAAGGCATAAGCATCTTTCAGTTTGGCAAGATTTGCACTGAATATTGAATGAAACAGCTTTCTCTATTAGAGAGACAAGCTTTTGAGCAGATTTGGGCTAGATTTCACTTCATTTGAACAGTAGCAATAATTCAACATTACTGGACTCAGAAAGCTGTAAACTGACAATCTTGATCATTGAAGTCCTAACATAAGTTTTTGTGCATATAACTTCTAACACATTAAAAACTGTCTTACAGCATTGCAGAAAACATTGTATTTCATATGGCATAAGCATCTTTCAGTTTGGCAAGATTTGCACTGAATATTGAATGAAACAGCTTTCTCTATAAGAGAGACAAGCTTTTGAGCAGATTTGGGCTAGATTTCACTTCATTTGAACAGAGGCACTATTTCAACATTACTGGACTCAGAAAGCTGTAAACTGACAATCTTGATCATTGAAGTCCTAACATAAGTTTTTGTGCATATAACTTCTAACACATTAAAAACTGTCTTACAGCATTGCAGAAAACATTGTATTTCATAAGGCATAAGCATCTTTCAGTTTGGCAAGATTTGCACTGAATACTGAATGAAACAGCTTTCTCTACTAGAGAGAAAAGCTTTTGAGCAGATTTGGGCTTGATTTCACTTCATTTGAACAGATGCACTATTTCAACATTACTGGACTCAGAAAGCTGTAAACTGACAATCTTGATCATTGAAGTACTAACATAAGTTTTTGTGCATATAACTTCTAACACATTAAAAACTGTCTTACAGCATTGCAGAAAACATTGTATTTCATAAGGCATAAGCATCTTTCAGTTTGGCAAGATTTGCACTGAATACTGAATGAAACAGCTTTCTCTAATAGAGAGAAAAGCTTTTGAGCAGATTTGGGCTTGATTTCACTTCATTTGAACAGAGGCACTATTTCAACATTACTGGACTCAGAAAGCTGTAAACTGACAATCTTGATCATTGAAGTCCTAACATAAGTTTTTGTGCATATAACTTCTAACACATTAAAAACTGTCTTACAGCAGTGCAGCAAACATTGTATTTCATAAGGCATAAGCATCTTTCAGTTTGGCAAGATTTGCACTGAATATTGAATGAAACAGCTTTCTCTATTAGAGAGACAAGCTTTTGAGCAGATTTGGGCTAGATTTCACTTCATTTGAACAGTAGCACTAATTCAACATTACTGGACTCAGAAAGCTGTAAACTGACAATCTTGATCATTGAAGTCCTAACATAAGTTTTTTTGCATATAACTTCTAACACATTAAAATCTGTCTTACAGCATTGCAGAAAACATTTTATTTCATAAGACATAAGCAGGGACGTGGAATGTCACCTCGTTGGCGGGGAAGGAGCCTGAGCTTGTGCAGGAGGTCGAGAGGTACCGACTAGAGATAGTCGGGCTCACCTCCACGCACAGCTTGGGCTCTGGAACCACACTTCTTGAGAGAGGCTGGACTCTCTACCACTCTGGAGTTGGGATAGGTCTCTCACTGTCATTTGTGCCTACGGGCCGAATGGCATTGTGGACTACCCGGCCCTTTTGGAGTCTCTGGGAGGGGTGCTGGAAAGTGCTCCAACTGGAGACTCCGTCGTTCTACTGGGGGACTTCAATGCTCACGTGGGCAGTGACACCTGGAGGGGCGTGATTGGGAGGAACGGCCCCCCTGACCTGAACCCGAGTGGTGTTCTGTTATTGGATTTCTGTGCTAACCACGGTTTGTCCATAACGAACACCATGTTCAAGCATAAGGGTGTCCATCAGTGCACGTGGCTGTAACACTAATGAGCTGATGGTATTTCAGTCATCTGTCCATACTAGTGAATTCCTGACTCTTAACACGTTCGGAGCAAAAGACCAGAACGTGAGTAAACAAGGACCTTCGTTGTTTACATAATTCACCATTTTGGCCGCCCTGAAGTCGACCACATCCTGCTTTACGTGACAGTTATTCACGACAAGAAATTCCAGAGTCACGTGGGCTGGTCTCAAAGGAGACACTAAACCAACCACATTCCAACATACACAAAAGGAAACCTTTCGTAAAGTTCCTTACTTTTGTAAGTACTTATTAATATGTATTTTAAATATGTTTATGGATTGCATAAAATGGTTAATCCTTGTTAGCTTATACTTTAGGAAATGTTCTCCTCAGCCTGGCTTTTTCTCAAATAGTCATGTGTATGTAACCCCCACTTTTGCAGGTCGTAAAACTTTACGACCACCCTGGACAAACAGGAGAGGAGAGAAGCCAAATCACTGGTTTCTTTTCCCCAATGCATTCTATGGAATGTATTCATTACCTTTTTGTTTTTATGTTTTATAAATGTATAACGTTTTCCCTTTTGGTACATTTATATGTTTCCCACATAAATTGGGACTATTTGCAGTGTTATCATGTGTTAATCAAATCTTTAAATATGTGTAATTCTGCATTTGAATGTAACTTCATGTTTTGATCATTTATACATATGTTTAGTATCGTTGTGATCGTCATGTTCTGACAAACCCATTTATCTAGAGCAAAGTAATGAAAAATGTATGTAATCTGAATTACAAACTTGCTAGAATAATCCCTGGAATTTGGACAAGCCCTAGATCTCCAGGGGGTTGTCTTCACAGAGACAAAGGAACTTTTCCCTGCTTCAGATCGCGGACTTTCATTGGCTGTTTACGCGAAAAAGGGGCGTGAACCATTTCAAGCCATAAGAACGACCGAACAAGGTCCGCCCCTCCTCTTTTCTTCTCCGTCTCCGTTCTTGGACACGCTGCTCTCCTGTGCGACCAACGTTGCTTCCGCGCGGCCTAAAGCGCAAACCCCCTCAGCACAGGGGCTGAGAGAAAAAGCCATTTTAATGGCTCCTATGGAAGCTTTCGTTTTGTTGTTTCTTTTCTTTACTAAGTTTATTCGACTATTCGCCTCTCCACACAAGGAAGACAAATTCTGGAACATTGTTTGTTGAACCTTTCAAATACCGCGCCAGGACAGAACAAAGGACCACGTGCTCCACGCTCACGCCAAGATCCAGCGCAGCGTGCACGCGCGTCACATGGCCTCCGGCACACGCCCGCTGTTTTCAAAAGGACAAACGCGCAAAGCTCACAAGCTCGACGCCGATCTCACGCCAAGCACATTGGACATTTTGCAAGTATCACTTTCTCTATGGAGATTTAAATGCTGTTTTAAATTGTTGCTATGATCTGAACGTTGTTGGCTTCCAAAAGTTACTGACTATGATTTGCATACCGAGCTCCTTATGTGATCTCATTCTACTTTCTCTCTCTCTCTCTCTCTCTCTCTCTCTCTCTCTCTCTCTCTCTCTTTTATTTGGATTCCGTTATGTCTTGTAAAGCTTACTGTTTGTATTGTCGTACGCATATTTACTCTGTGTGATTTGTAGTTTGATGTATTACTAGTTTAATTATTAAAAACCCATATACTGACGATTGGCTTGGACTCCACCCCACTCACATTACGAGTCACTGAGATGTCTGATCTATAGCTACAAACTCTAAATTTAGAAACTAAATTTATCATAAGGATAGGATAATATTTTCATGGCCAGAGAATACTTTTCCTTGAATTATAAGGCGTGATAACTTTATTGAAAATTGATAGGTCAACAGTGGTTTGCTGGAGATATCACAATAATTGGTATGAAGAATGGAATATTGACATATTAATGAGTAAGTTACAGTGCCCTGTGATTAGTTATTGGTATAGGCAATTGAGCTATTTTTCATAATCAATCAAATTTAATGTAACTGTCATCTGAGATATAAATTAATCATATTCCTGATTAATTATTCAAATTCCCTACATATCATTTGAGTTAATTATTCTGTAAAACTCATTGTTGCTACAGAATTGGTGGAGAATGCGGGTATTTCAAACTTCGTTTTGTGAGCAATCAATCTATGTATATGGTTTTTAATAATTTCTGCACGTGCGCTATGAAATTATGTAATGTTACTTGTGAAATAAGTCGCAAGACGCGAACTCACTACTGACTGAGGCAAAAAGCTGGTCAGTCAGCGCGCTAGGTATTTGTAGAAACTTAACAGTATAGTCACTGTTATTTTTAATGAAAGTAAACTGCAGTATAATGTTAAAAGTATCCTGTTAAAAAAGACCAAAATCTTTTCACAGTGAGAACATTTTAATATGAATAATTAAAAGATAAATAAATCTTTTATTAGTTGCAACATGTAAATCTGAACATGAGTGATGTTCCTCTGATTCAGTTAAAAAGGCCTTGCTTATTAAATATCGTTATTGAATTCGTGGTAAACCACATGATATTCAAAAAAATAAACGATAAAAACTCCTGGTCTAAAATTGGCTTAGCTACCCGATTTTTAAACCTAAAACATTTAAATCATAAGTGCTATTTTGATAAATGTTTATTGGAGTCGACAGTTGGAAAATTCCTGTTTTTATTACAGTTGTGTTTTGGAAGTGAACGGATCCTTCTTCAACCTATGTTAATATAGCACCTCAGAGATTAAAATCTTTGGTTTGTTACTTGTGATTTTTGATGCAGAAAATCAGCCTGACAAACGATCAGATAATTTCTAAGTCATATTGACATGCCATTGTACAACCACTACTGAAAAAGAATAACTTGGATCCTTCCAATTTGTCAAATTTTAGACCTATATCTAAACTCCCCTTTTTATCGAAAGTCTTGGAGAGAGTTGTTTTTAATCAACTTCAGTCATTTATTGATGAATTTAGTATATATGAAAATTTTCAGTCTGGTTTTAAGCCCCGTCACAGTACAGAAACTGCTCTTTTAAGAGTTTCTAATGATCTTCTTTTAACTGTGGACTCTGGTAACTCTGCTGTTTTAGTCCTTTTGGATTTTACTGCGGCCTTTGATACGGTCAATCATTCTATTCTTTTATCTAGACTTGAACACTGTGTCGGTATTAAGGGCATAGCCCTTAAATGGTTTCAGTCATATTTGACAGACAGAAGTTTTTCTGTTCACCTTGGTGAATTTTCATCATCTGCCCACCCTCTTTTTTGTGGCGTCCCTCAAGGGTCAGTATTGGGCCCTATGTTGTTTTCTTTGTATATGCTGCCCTTGGGGTATATTTTTAGAAAGCACAATATCACTTTTCACTGTTATGCAGATGATGTACAGATTTATTTGCCTGTCAATACTAATAACAAAGCTTCATTTCTTTCATTACTGAATTGCCTGAAAGATTTAAAAATATGGTTGGATCAGAACTTTCTTTGTCTTAATGAAAATAAGACTGAGATTGTTGTGTTTGGTCGTCCTGGGGATTTAAGTGCTTGTGTAGATGCACTTGGTAATTTAGGGTTATTTGTTCGTCCATTTACCAAGAATCTCGGTGTGATTTTTGACAGTGCTTTTAAATTTGAAAAACAGATTAGTTCTGTTGTAAAAGCCAGTTTCTTTCAACTAAGACTGTTAGCTAAAGTCAAGCCCTACCTGCCATGTAAGGAGTTTGAAAGTGTAATTCATGCTTTTATAATATCTAGACTAGACTACTGTAACTCTTTATATGTTGGTCTGGATAAGTCATCTCTTCAACGCTTACAGTTAGTCCAAAATGCAGCAGCTCGGCTTTTGACTGGGACTAAAAAGTATGAACACATTAGCCCTGTCCTAGCTTCACTACACTGGCTTCCTGTCCGCTTCAGGATTGATTTCAAGATTTTATTGTTTGTTTTTAAGATCTTAAATGGGTTGGCGCCTGCGTATTTATCAGAGCTTTTACATGTCCATGCCCCCGTTAAAGCATTGAGGTCATCCAGTCAAGTGCTCCTCAGTGTTCCAAGAACTAAGTTAAAAAATAAAGGTGACCGGGCTTTTTCAGTGGTGGCACCTAATTTGTGGAATAGTTTACCTGTACACATAAGTACTGCTCAGACTGTTGGAATTTTTAAGTCATTTCTTAAGACACACTTGTATTCCTTGGCTTTTATATCAAGCTGAGCTGTGACGTTGGTATGTTTTTACTGTATTTGTTTTATTTGTATGTGACTCTCTAGTTTTCTTTTCTAGACATTGTTAAGTACTTTGGTCAACCATGGTTGTTTTTAAATGTGCTATATAAATAAACTGAACTGAACTGAACTGAACTGAAATTGTAATTCCGCTATCTAAACACCAGAGGGAACGTGTGGGTTAGAAATTTCAGGGTACGCCCTGCTTTCTGATTCCAGATTGCATGAGTGCAAAGTTGCCATCCCGTGGCCGTTTCAGATAATGCGCTCTAATTGCTAATCTTTCCCCTTGATGTATTTGAATTAGATGTCTAAATTCTCGATAAATATTTGCATTTACAGCTTTGCTCGTGCGAATATTATTACAGGGAAACAAAAGAATGTTCCCTGCCTTTGACTGTTTACATTTACTTTGAGTTTGTTTCAAACATGATTTGAATTAAAATGTAATTGTTAATAGTGGAAATCTAGATGTGTCAGGTCAACTACGGTTTGACCCACTTAGAAGGTAAGCCATCTAGTGGCAGTCTCCTGTTAAATCGACTAACAGACCTCTGTCTTTTCCATTCTGTTTGAATTGCATGTCCACGTTTACCCTTTTTGATTAATCTCACCCTGTTTGATTAATCTCCTAATTATTAATGATAACTTACAAGCTATCATGGGTTATTATAGGATATTATTCAGATTTTCCTTTTAATTCATACATGCTTATTTTAAATTTTGATTTAAACCAGTTTTGAATTTTTAATTTGAATTAAGTTTTCTGCTCAGCAGGTTAAAGACAGAGAAGCAGTACTCCCCCCCCCCCTTGTGGTGAAAACCAGCTACTCCTTCTCCCTTGTTTCATTCCTGTCTTTTAATTTGATGTTTATTATTTTTCTTCTCTCTTTTGACTTAGGTTATTTTGATAATTACCATTATTATCATAATTCCTTTGTTTTGTTTTATTATTATTAGGTAAAGCTGTTACCTCTCCTCTCTACATATATAGTTACTCAATTGATGTTAAACAAACCAAACCTTAATTAACTTTAAGTTTCCTTTGTTCATCCTTTGTGTTTTTGATTGTAGAACTCCCTCTGTGATTGGACAGTCATCTCAGGTTTCCAGTGAGCAAGGCTGCCCGACCGGTGTTACCGATACTGGCTGCGAGTGAAACTCGGTTCCTCTTGTCTCAAGAGACATCAGCAATTTTGGCACTCCAAAGGTTGTGCTAAAAGTCACAAGCCGTTCGAGACGGCGCCACGCCAGAGTAACTGAGGACCGGGGACACTGCGGTTCAGTGTTTGGGGAGCACCGGGGAGGTAAAACCTATCCACTTATTATAAGCCACAGAATATTAGATATTCCCCCGGATATATTTTAAGTGTTCTGACCCTTTTGCTTCTTTAAGCCACACCATATTTCTAGGTTTCCTACCCAGATAGCCCACTCACCTGTTGGCCCTATCTTAAAACCTAGCAGTAGGCTTAGGCCTCCTTATTCCCACTAACACATTGTGTTTCTATTGTTTTCATCTCATTTAAAGTGTTGTGTTTCACTTTGATCTTTTTCTACGCTCTGTTCTGTTGTGATTTGTTTCTTTCATTTCACATAGAGACAGTAACCTGGGAGCCACCAACGAAGTTAAATAGTAGAGCGACCACCAGCAGCCGGTGTCATCACACGACCCGCTAGGCTACTGCCTGTCAAATATCCATTTCAGGTCCTTCGTTGACCCAAGTTAATTGGCTACTTAACTGTCTGACTGTTTGCATCAGTCAGCCCCAAAATTCTCATAAACGGCACAGCCCGTATGAATATAGCTCGTTAAACGTTGAACGAACTTGCATTGGTCTTTTTGTGTGTGTGTGCTGTGCTTCTCTCGCCGACAGAGAATCAGGATGTTCCAGGCATCCAGTCCAGCAGTCCACGGGGGCCACCTCTCGACATGGTTGAAAGCAGTGACGACCCCCTTCCTGCCCAAGGACGCCAGTAACCTGCAGCACCCAGAGCAACTGGACACCGAGATAGATGAACTGATGGCACGCGATCCAAACCAAAGCGACTACTACAGAGAACTCGCCAGGATCTTCGGAAGCCTAGTTCACATTCTCGTCGCCCAGGCACGGCTCAGTGAACGGAGCAACATCACGGAGGAGGACTGGAAGGACCAGGCCCCAACCCAGAGTCATCTTGATCAGCTTCTCCTCGAGACCCAGAACCAGCGCGAGAAAGAGGACGACACAGATCCAGAGCTACAGAAAGGAGTTGAAAGACTTCACAATGCCCTGCAAGATCTTCGCCTCGACACAGATCAAAGAGAACAGCTGGAGAGAGAAGCCAGAAAAGAACTTAACAAAAAACTCCAGCAAGGCGACGCTCTCCTAAAAAGAGCAGAGACTGAACTGAAAGAAAGAGACTATAAAACCTGGGCCTGCAAAACACACTTGCAAGCGGCCCGAGCTAAACTCAACAAGCTTACTCTGCAGAGAGATGAGCTCCAAGATGAACTTGACACTGTTCACACCGAACTGAGACAATCTCACAGATTACAGAGTGGCTGGATCGGAGAAACGCACACCACAAAATTTCTCCCCGGCCGCCACTCCAACCCTTTCAGCCAAGAACCCAGAGCTGGAAAAGGGGGTGTAAGCTCACTTCTAAGGAAATCACCAGCCAGCTTACAAGAACATCTGTCAACAACGGAGGGAAGAGAACCCTTCCAGAGAACGCATGTCACCAAACCCTGCACTGCTCACAGAGAACTTCACAAGCTAGCCAGAAGCATCTCTACATTCATTCCAGATCCTGCAGGAGGACATGACGTTCATGCTTCTTTACAAGCCATTGACTTTCATTTGCAAACTGTCGCCAACGTGACAGATGTGAACACATTGTACCTGTTAAAAATCACGGCCAGCCGTGATGTGCATTGCTTTCTGGATCGTCAACCAGAGACTGTCAAAGCGTACTACCAGCAACTGCTACAGACGTTGATTCTTAAATTCTCTGATCCAAACTCAGACCATGGGCTCCTTATTGCTATGGACCTCAAACAGGGCCGATTTGAAAACCCACAGACTTTCTGTAGTCAGCTACGAAACACCTACTTCGGAGCATGCAACGAACCAGGTATGGAACAGGATTTCAACCTAAAAGCTCTGTTCCTCCCAAACCTACATGCCAGTTGGAGTTTTCATCTCAGAGTCCCAGCGTGTCCCCGTAACAGGACTACACAAGAGTTACGGAACTTAGCCCACAAAGCTTGCACCAAGCAAAAGACTATTTGTGAAAAGACTGTGAAAAACCCCAACGTCTCTGTCTCTGAGCACTGCTTGGAGTTAACCCTAGATGGCGCCCTACAACACCACAGTCACAGATATTTTTACAGAGAGTCAATACCGTTCCAAGCCTGCAGAGGGCAACACAGTGCAGCCACGTCTGAGACAGCAGAGATCCTGAGGGTGTTGAAAGATCTTCTTCACATGAAAACTCTCAAGGAAGATGAGCCAAGCACCCAGAACACTGCCCGTCATCTACAGACCACAGAGCTAACTGTTACAGCACAAAGTGACAACAACACCCAAGCTCCACAGTCAACAGCTGCACACCCTGAACGAGACAGCACAGGTCCTCACACCAGGTACCACAAACACAAGGTACCAGAAAATGCTGTTTTGACTACCTGCCTTCGCAGCGAGCTACACAAGACCGGTCCTCACCACCCACCGACCGTCACACCTGCCCTGATGCCAACATTCCTGGGCAGCCTTGTCAAAAAGGGGGTGGGCCGAAAAGGAGTCAACAGGGAAGACCTGATCGACACAGGATCAAACCTGATGGTGATCTCATCTCACCTTTTCAAAAGACTCCAATTTGAAGCTAAGAGACAAGATCGAACTCTTACACCTCAAACTTATGAACTGAATGTACAGGTGTACAGACAGAATGACATCCAGTTTGAACAGGTTGTTTCCATTCACCTGACAATTGTTCCGATGAGTCTAATACATCCCATGTATGTCCCACCAATGAACACTCATACATTGCTCATCGACAAAGACCTGCTAGAACACTTTGACCCTTTTCTGAACTTCAAACAGCTAAAAGACTTTTCAAGTGCGAGAACCTCTTTCTCTCCAGCCACACAGGTTGCTAGAGCCAGACTGTCAGGTCGCAGAGGTCACGGGAACTCCCACAGAGCCAGACGGTCAGGTCACAGAGGTCACGGGAACCCCAGCAGCCAGCCATGAGCACAATGCCCTAACGACAGGCCCAAGTTCAAGCCTCTGTACCTTAGTCAACAAACAGGGTACGGTGGTACCAGCTTACACCAAAGGGGTCACTGTTCGGCTCAACCTGCAATGTGGTCAAACCTTACACCACACGCTGGGTTTCTTCCAATCCTCACCTGAATGTGTGGAACTCGGACTCACACTTGCAAACAACAAGCATGTCAAACACCAACACCTGTTCCAGCAATGTGATAACATCACAAAAACACACAATGTGATCGTGTACTGGAAGAAGGTAAAAGGACACTCAAAGTTACCAAGTCTAGACGAGGACTTTAAAGATCACACTCACACCCTTGCCAAAACTGGCACACTAAACAACATTCTGTGGTCACTCCCAACCCACCCACCCACATTCAAGGTTGAAGTGACTACACACAGCATAAGAACTTTACTAGCTAAACTGCCTACCTCAGAATCACTTACGCTGGCTCCGTTGTCTACACAGACCAACATAGCGGACATGCGTGCTTCTGAAAACTCGATAATGACTTTGCTTTACCCCCTCTCAGACCCCTCCATCAACCCTGGCAACCAGTCTACTGTCACTGGCAACCAAAGCCCCAGACCACTGCATGATACACAAACCATGCTGCGTGCACAGAACAATATTGTGGGTTGTGCACCGTCTGACATCACAATGCCAGGGCTTGTAATGCCACGGAGCAAAAGGGGGATAATGCCAATATATTTCCATGACGCAGCATGTGCTGCACCACGCAGCACCAGAGCCACTGACAAAACACTGAAGCAAGCGTTATGCCAGCAGCAAGATGTGGCAAAACATGGGCGAGGGCGAGCTAAACCCAGTCGCCGTCCACGAAGCAAAGCGACTGTCCTGTCCAACCAAAGACAGGCCTTGTTTGTTTCTTTCTCCCCTTTCTCTCTCTCTCTCCCTATTATCTGTACCAGGATGCTGCTGTGGTTTGCCGTGCCGTGCCGTGCTGTCAGCCAAAGAGAGGACAGCTGCCACCGAGAAAACCGCTGAGACTCCTGACTACCGATGACAGGGCACACTACCCCAGCACTGTAACCGAATACAGCTGTACAAGGTTCCGATGGAGAGAGGACTCCCTCACTCACACTGAGGCCGATGTAAAACACATGTTCAGCCAACATGAGAAAGTGACTGTTACACAAATGGAGTTAAGTGGACACCACCACCGCTCCAAACAGTTCCCGGGAGCTTTGCTTAGAGCCGCTGCTGCCGCCAGAATGTTTAACATTGTTATGTCCAGTGTCAATGCAGCGAACCAGACTGTAAACTCCTTGAAACCACTGTTTACTGTCTTCCAGAAGAACTTTACCCAGACTCAGCTGTTTACAGCATTAACAACGGACATGCTGTGGGAGGTTAGCTCCTCCAAAGACAGCCTAACCACGAGTAAAACCCCACCATACATGATACCCTTAAGCCTTGTGTTTACTGTGCTGTCTTACACCATCACCATGCCAGCTGACCTACTACACATACACCTGGCCAACTCTCTGGATAGCGCCTTCCTACGGCACGTCAACCCCAAACCGAGAGAAGTGAACGTGCTCCTGAACCAACCCATCAGCGAGTCAAGCCAAGTCTACAGACCTAAAGACATTGTCAGTGTCAGGATGTGGAAGAGCAACACCCACACCAAAACACACATTCCAAATGTGGTGGCCTACCACGACAGCGACACACAGCTGTACCTGGCCCCAAACATGCACATGTGTGCTTTGTCCAAAGACATTCATTATCTCTGCCTTAGCAAACCCTTCCTCAGACACAACTCTGAAGGAATCTGCGAGCTGCAACCCTGGGTCAGCGATACGTGCTGCCCTGCCGAAGCCAAGCCTCGTACACAAGTCACAGAAACGCAAGCAGAGATTGTGGGTAACAGATGGCTCGTCAACACTCCTGTGCGCTCAGCTAAGCTGACCTACGACCAGCATGACACTGCCACCTGTGCCAACCTGCTTGACCAAGTACTGAAAGGTACCACCCAACACATTGACATTACTCCTGTCGACACAGCCCTCCAAGCACAGCCTCGACAGCCCGTTCTGAACCAGTCATCTGCGGTCCGAGCCTGGACTGCTCCCGACACTGCACGGTGCATCTCCACCGTCATTGGTCCCGCCCTGACTCGTGGCGTGACCTTCATCCTATAGAGGATACTCAACGAGATGCAAACCTCTACAGCCAAACTCATGACAACTGCGGCTGGAGGTCTCCGATGGAATCCCCGGAAAGGGGGTGCCAAGTCAAAGACAACACCTAACCTCACCAAGCTGAATCCTCAGCTTCAGGAACCACTTGTCATCATGACCCACCTGCTACATGACCATCTTGAACCACCTGCCGTCATGATCCACCTTTCATCTGCCCATAGTGATGATTGCCGTCCGATGATTTCCACACAGGGACTTCATCCGACGGAAAAGGGGGAGATGTAACACTAATGAGCTGATGGTATTTCAGTCATCTGTCCATACTAGTGAATTCCTGACTCTTAACACGTTCGGAGCAAAAGACCAGAACGTGAGTAAACAAGGACCTTCGTTGTTTACATAATTCACCATTTTGGCCGCCCTGAAGTCGGCCACATCCTGCTTTACGTGACAGTTATTTACGACAAGAAATTCCAGGGTCACGTGGGCTGGTCTCAAAGGAGACACTAAACCAACCACATTCCAACATACACAAAAGGAAACCTTTCGTAAAGTTCCTTACTTTTGTAAGTACTTATTAATATGTATTTTATATATGTTTATGGATTGCATAAAATGGTTAATCCTTGTTAGCTTATACTTTAGGAAATGTTCTCCTCAGCCTGGCTTTTTCTCAAATAGTCATGTGTATGTAACCCCCACTTTTGCAGGTCGTAAAACTTTACGACCACCCTGGACAAACAGGAGAGGAGAGAAGCCAAATCACTGGTTTCTTTTCCCCAATGCATTCTATGGAATGTTTTCATTACCTTTTAGTTTTTATGTTTTATAAATGTATAACGTATTCCCTTTTGGTACATTTATATGTTTCCCATATAAATTGGGACTATTTGCAGTGTTATCATGTGTTAATCAAATCTTTAAATATGTGTAATTCTGCATTTGAATGTAACTTCATGTTTTGATCATTTATACATATGTTTAGTATCGTTGTGATCGTCATGTTCTGACAAACCCATTTATCTAGAGCAAAGTAATGAAAAATGTATGTAATCTGAATTACAAACTTGCTAGAATAATCCCTGGAATTTGGACAAGCCCTAGATCTCCAGTGGGTCGTCTTCACAGAGACAAAGGAACTTTTCCCTGCTTCAGATCGCGGACTTTCATTGGCTGTTTACGCAAAAAAGGGGCGTGAACCATTTCAAGCCATAAGAACGACCGAACAAGGTCCGCCCCTCCTCTCTTCTTCTCCGTCTCCGTTCTCGGACAAGCTGCTCTCCTGTGCGACCAACGTTGCTTCCGCGGCCTAAAGCGCAAACCCCCTCAGCACAGGGGCTGAGAGAAAAAGCCATTTTAATGGCTCCTATGGAAGCTTTCGTTTTGTTGTTTCTTTTCTTTACTAAGTTTATTCGACTATTCGCCTCTCCACACAAGGAAGACGAATTCTGGAACATTGTTTGTTGAACCTTTCAAATACCGCGCCAGGACAGAACAAAGGACCACGTGCTCCACGCTCACGCCAAGATCCAGCGCAGCGTGCACGCGCGTCACATGGCCTCCGGCACACGCCCGCTGTTTTCAAAAGGACAAACGCGCAAAGCTCACAAGCTCGACGCCGATCTCACGCCACGCACATTGGACATTTTGCAAGTATCACTTTCTCTATGGAGATTTAAATGCTGTTTTAAATTGTTGCTATGATCTGAACGTTGTTGGCTTCCAAAAGTTACTGACTATGATTTGCATACCTGAGCTCCTTATGTGATCTCATTCTACTTTCTCTCTCTCTCTCTCTCTCTCTCTCTCTTTTATTTGGATTCCGTTATGTCTTGTAAAGCTTACTGTTTGTATTGTCGTACGCATATTTACTCTGTGTGATTTGTAGTTTGATGTATTACTAGTTTAATTATTAAAAACCCATATACTGACGATTGGCTTGGACTCCACCCCACTCACATTACGAGTCACTGAGATGTCTGATCTATAGCTACAAGCTCTAAATTTAGAAACTAAATTTATCATAAGGATAGGATAATATTTTCATGGCCAGAGAATACTTTTCCTTGAATTATAAGGCGTGATAACTTTATTGAAAATTGATAGGTCAACAGTGGTTTGCTGGACATACCACTGTTTGATTTGCAGTAATTTACAGTAAGAGATATCACAATAATTGGTATGAAGAATGGAATATTGACATATTAATGAGTAAGTTACAGTGCCCTGTGATTAGTTATTGGTATAGGCAATTGAGCTATTTTTCATAATCAATCAAATTTAATGTAACTGTCATCTGAGATATAAATTAATCATATTCCTGATTAATTATTCAAATTCCCTATATATCATTTGAGTTAATTATTCTGTAAAACTCATTGTTGCTACATGGCACTAGGACACCCTAGGCCGGAGGTCGATGATCGACTTTGTGGTAGTGTCATCAGACCTTCGGCCATATGTCTTGGACACTCGGGTGAAGAGAGGGGCGGAGCTGTCAACTGATCACCACCTGGTGGTGAGTTGGATCCGATTGCGGGGGAGGAAGCTGGACAGACTCGGCAGACCCAAGTGTACTGTGAGGGTCTGTTGGGAACGTTTGGCCGAGCCCCCTGTCAGACGGATCTTCAACTCCCACCTCCGGCAGAGCTTCGACCGGATCCCGAGGGAGTCTGGAGATATTGAGTCCGAGTGGACCATGTTCTCCACCTCCATTGTCACTGCGGCTGTTCGGAGCTGTGGCCGTAAGGTCTCCGGTGCCTGTCGAGGTGGCAATCCCCGAACCCGGTGGTGGACACCGGAAGTAAGGGATGCCGTCAAGCTGAAGAAGGAGTCCTATCGGGCCTGGATGGCTTGTGGGACTCCAGAGGCAGCTTACAGGTACCGGCAGGCCAAGCGGACTGCAGCCCGGGTAGTCGTGGAGGCAAAATATCGGGCCTGGGAGGAGTTCGGTGAGGCCATGGAGAAAGACTATCGGTTGGCCTCGAAGAGATTCTGGCAAACTGTTCGACGCCTCAGGAGGGGGAAGCAGTGCCCTACCAACACTGTTTACAGTGGAGATGGGCACCTGTTGACCTCAACTGGGGATATCATTGGGCGGTGGAAGGAATACTTCGAGGATCTCCTCAATCCCACCGACTTGTGTTCCGTTGAGGAAGCAGTGGCTGGGGACTCGGAGGAGGAATCATCCATCACCCGGGCTGAAGTCATCGAGCTAGTTAAGTTATATGCACAAAAACTAATTTTAGAGTTTAAATGCTCAAGATTGTCAGTTTACAGCTTTCTGAGTCCAGTAAAGTTGAAATAGTGCTTCTGTTCAAATGAAGTGAAATCTAGCCCAAATCTGCTCAAAAGCTTGTTTCTCTGTGAGTTAGAGCTGCTTCATTCAATGTTGAGTGCAAATCTTGCCAAACTGAGAGATGCTTATGCCTTATGAAATACAATGTTTTCTACAATGCTGTAAGACAGTTTTTAGTGTGTTAGAAGTTATATGCACAAAAACTAATGTTAGAGTTTCAATGCTCAAGATTGTCAGTTTACATGTTTCTCAGTCCAGTAATGTTGAAATAGTGCTTCTGTTCAAATGAAGTGAAATCAAGCCCAAATCTGCTCAAAAGCTTTTCTCTCTATTAGAGAAAGCTGTTTCATTCAGTATTCAGTGCAAATCTTGCCAAACTGAAAGATGCTTATGCCTTATGAAATACAATGTTTTCTGCAATGCTGTAAGACAGTTTTTAATGTGTTAGAAGTTATATGCACAAAAACTTATGCTAGGACTACAATGCTCAAGATTGTCAGTTTACATGTTTCTGAGTCCAGTAATGTTGAAATAGTGCTTCTGTTCAAATGTAGTTAAATCAAGCCCAAATCTGCTCAAAAGCTTTTCCCTCTATTAGAGCAAGCTGTTTCATTCAGTATTCAGTGCAAATCTTGCCAAAATGAAAGATGCCTCTGTCTTGTGAATAGAAATGCTTTTTGCAAGAAAGAAAGACAGTTTTTAATGTGTTAGAATTCCTATGCACATAACCTTATGTTAGGACTTCAATGATCAAGATTGTCAGTTTACAGCTTTCTGAGTCCAGTAATGTTGAAATAGTGCTTCTGTTCAAATGAAGTGAAATCTAGCCCAAATCTGCTCAAAAGCTTGTTTCTCTGTGAGGTCGAGCTGCTTCATTCAATGTTCAGTGCAAATCTTGCCAAACTGAAAGATGCTTATGTCTTATGAAACAAAATGTTTTCTGCAATGCTGTAAGACAGTTTTTAGTGTGTTAGAAGTTATATGCACAAAAACTAATGTTAGAGTTTAAATGCTCAAGATTGTCAGTTTACAGGTTTCTGAGTCCAGTGAAGTTGAAATAGTGCTTCTGTTCAAATGAAGTGAAATCTAGCCCAAATCTGCTCAAAAGCTTGTCTCTCTCATAGAGAAAGCTGTTTCATTCAATATTCAGTGCAAATCTTGCCAAACTGAAAGATGCTTGTGCCTTATGAAATACAATGTTTTCTGCAATGCTGTAAGACAGTTTTTAATGTGTGAGAAGTTATATGCACAAAAACTTATGTTAGGACTTCAATGATCAAGATTGTCAGTTTACAGCTTTCTGAGTCCAGTAATATTGAATTAGTGCTACTGTTCAAATGAAGTGAAATCTAGCCCAAATCTGCTCAAAAGCTTGTCTCTCTAATAGAGAAAGCTGTTTCATTCAATATTCAGTGCAAATCTTGCCAAACTGAAAGATGCTTATGCCTTATGAAATACAATGTTTTCTGCAATGCTGTAAGACAGTTTTTAATGTGTTAGAAGTTATATGCACAAAAACTTATGTTAGTACTTCAATGATCAAGATTGTCAGTTTACAGCTTTCTGAGTCCAGTAATGTTGAAATAGTGCATCTGTTCAAATGAAGTGAAATCAAGCCCAAATCTGCTCAAAAGCTTTTCTCTCTAGTAGAGAAAGCTGTTTCATTCAGTATTCAGTGCAAATCTTGCCAAACTGAAAGATGCTTATGCCTTATGAAATACAATGTTTTCTGCAATGCTGTAAGACAGTTTTTAATGTGTTAGAAGTTATATGCACAAAAACTTATGTTAGGACTTCAATGATCAAGATTGTCAGTTTACAGCTTTCTGAGTCCAGTAATGTTGAAATAGTGCCTCTGTTCAAATGAAGTGAAATCTAGCCCAAATCTGCTCAAAAGCTTGTCTCTCTTATAGAGAAAGCTGTTTCATTCAATATTCAGTGCAAATCTTGCCAAACTGAAAGATGCTTATGCCATATGAAATACAATGTTTTCGGCAATGCTGTAAGACAGTTTTTAATGTGTTAGAAGTTATATGCACAAAAACTTATGTTAGGACTTCAATGATCAAGATTGTCAGTTTACAGATTTCTGAGTCCAGTAATGTTGAATTAGTGCTACTGTTCAAATGAAGTGAAATCTAGCCCATATCTGCTCAAAAGCTTGTCTCTCTAATAGAGAAAGCTGTTTCATTCAATATTCAGTGCAAATCTTGCCAAACTGAAAGATGCTTATGCCTTATGAAATACAATGTTTGCTGCACTGCTGTAAGACAGTTTTTAATGGGTTAGAAGTTATATGCACAAAAACCAACACGTTCTCACTCCCAACTCGTCACATATTGAAGCTTGGTCAGGATCCCTTTGGCGTCAATATTTAACGTACTGGGCACCCCTTAGGCGTCAAGTTTCAACGTGCAGGGAATCCCATAGACTTCTGACCAGAGCCTGTGACGTTGACATTTGACGTGCAGGTAACCAGACCGTTGTCTGCAGCGCGTACGGGTCGAGACTACGATAATTAGGCATAAAAAAGAAAAGGCTACAATAATTTAGTTATGGCAGGGCAAGTCAATTGGCGCCCCGCGTCATATTTAACAGTTTTTTTTTATTTTATTGTAAAAATGACGTTGGTGTCTGATATTAAAGAGCCGCATGTGAAACAGCATGCAACGGTGACTCTAACAACGCTCCACCGAGTTTTGCTAGGTAATAGGGCTGCACAATTAATCGATTTTCTAATCGCAATTACAATTACAGATGCCGCAATTATGTAATGTTCAAAGTGAATTAATCGTTTATAGTCCACTTATGTTATTCTGCATGCTGAAGAAGTTTTTTCTTTCTTTCTACAGGTTATCTTAAGGGTTTTTTCATTGTTTTAATTTTAGTATAACATTATAGTAGCCTACCATTTTTTTAAGTATAAACCAATCGAATGTATAATTGAGATTTATAGATGCTATAGAAAAGCAATAAAGGTTTTTCAGTTAGAGTGTTTTTTATCTTGTTTATGTAAAAATATGGCATGCAGGTTCTTCAGACAATGGTATAATCATTCAGCGTAAATTACTGTGATAATCGTAATTAACAATCGCAATTACAATTTTATGAGAATAATCAACAATTATGATCTTTGTCATAATCTTGCAGCCCTGCTAGGTAATACTGGTATTTGTTTGTTTGTTTTTTTTTTTTTTTTTTTTTTTTATCGGAGGCTTGTTGATGATAAAAACGTATTTAATGTGCTGTGATTGTTTGTTTAATGATTAATCACTGCAGTGCGATGCAATCAACCTGTTCATTCATTCATTAAATTTATTTATTTATTTATGCATTTAATTGTTTGTTTGGTTGTTTGTTTGATTGTTTATCTATTTATTTATTTGTATGTATTAATAAATCAATCAGTGGCGCTGACGTCATCGTAAGGCGCGATCCCAAGGTCCAGTGCGATTTTCCACTTGGTAAGTAGAGCAGTTAATTAATACAGATCGGAACAATCCATATATTTATGGAACAAAAACCGTTTAATTGGGTCAAGACGTTGTGTTTAGAACCTTTAGAGTTGCAAGGTATCAGTTTATGCAGTAAATGACAGCAGTCATTAAAAAATATAACTTGCTGCACCACGTGTGCAATAGCCTAACGTTAGCTGAGTTAGCTAATTAAATTCAAGCTTGTGTATTTTTTCACATACAATCATGCAAGGCAAGGTAATATAGGAGATTGTATGGTTTTTCGTTATTATATGTGATCGGTTACCCATATTAAGTTAGCTCGATCACAACACTTTAGCCATTTATAAATGTTCAGATCAAGTTGCCAGATTGGTGTGTTTTCCAGTAATTGTTCAAAATCCACAATCCAAAATTATAAACACACACATCTACTACAGTATTGTGGCTCATCAAATGGCATGTAATAAAGGAAATTAAGTGCTCTCTAAAGAAGGCTACATTGTAAGGCTACGTGTCTGTCATTTGCCTTAAAGAAATAAAAGGGAACAACAGAAATATCAAAATGCCACCTGTCTAAAGCTATTTTATTCCACCTAGTACAAACTAATATCTAATTGAAAACTGACCAATCTGCCAACACCGATGGAAAAAAAATACTGGTAAAAATGTAAGGAGTTCATTTGTTCTCTCTCTCTATCTCTTTCTTTTTTTATCAGGTCCTTCAAATTCTCCCCTCCTTTATTTTAACCTCCCTCAACACAAACATACACACACACACACACACAAACCAAAGGCACTTTTAAGAGCCACGTCCGTCTTGTTACCCTGCACTTGTCTGTCTGTAGCTCTCTCTCTCTCTCTCTCTCTCTCTCTCTCTCTGTTTATATTTCTATTTGTTGTCTCTGTCCATCTTTTTTGTAAGTCTTTCTGTCTGTTTTTGTTTCTGCCCATCACCATGAGTGATTCAGAACTCCAAGAACAGTTAATGGAGCTGGATAAACTGGTTGATGATCAAGAACTCAATGATGAGCTCCAAAGTCTTGATGACTTGATTGGTGAGCTGCAGGAAGAGAAGGAAGTGGCACCAGTAAAGACACCTGAACCGAGGGTGCGTTGCAGAAAGAGAGACATTGATGGAAACATTGTCTATGCAAGGCCAAGATCAAGCAGGAATCAGTCAAATAAGGGTCAGTATAGTTTTTCATTCAAGATCTATTGAATAACTGCGTTGATTAGACATTTATGATGTATCAAACAAGGAATATGTCAATCAAATCAGAAGCACTCATTTTATTTTTGACATGAAAATAAATTTGATTACGTACAGTATTTGTGTAAAGCAGTATGTAAAGCAGTAACTAAATGATTGGTCTTGGTAAGGCTGTGTTGAAGCTGTGTTTATTCTGAGTGTGTTGTCAGTGGCCAACCAGCTTGCTTCTACAGCAAGCATTCTTATTTGCTTTCATCTTCTACATGATATATAGCTAACTAAGTAACTGTACTGTCCACATTTGTGTTTGAGAAAAAAAAAATCTGCTAGTCCTTCACTGTAGCTAAACATTAAACAATGAGCTTTGGTCATTTCAGGCTGGTAATAAGGGAGGTAAAGTTGTGCCACACGCCTTGGGACAAGTTGAAAATGTTGTAAATGTTGTTTTTCTTTTTTTTTCTTTTCTTTTCTTTTTTTATCTGGTGCAGCTGATCCCATTCGGAAATCTGATCCTCCCATCAATGCACCTGCCACTAACTGTGAGGTGACCTTTGCTCCAGAGGCTGTTGGTGTGTACTTCATTGTGTAAATAACAAATAACATTTTTAAAATTTTCCGGAATACTGGCCTTTTCACAGTCAAATGCACTTGATGCAGAACACTTTCATGTATATATTAAAGTATTGCTTTTAAATATTCCATACTATTTTAACAGAGTCTTTTCTGCAAGATCTCCAGCACTCACTGAGCAATACCTCAGATGATGAGGCATCATCTCTTGAGACCTCAAGAGGTCCTCTCCTAGCTTCCTCAAACTGGAGCACAAGACAAAGTCTCTTTTCAGAGAGATGGAGGACAGAGAGACCACGTCTGGTGAACACCGCTGCGGCACATGAAAATGTAGCAACACGCATCTGCCAACAGTGTGGGAGCAATCCAGCTGCTGTCCGCTGCAGTGACTGTCGACCACAGCCCTTTATCTGTGCTCAGCGTGATGTCAGTATGCACACCAGACATGTTCTCCATAACAGAGATGCCATGACGGCTGGATTCTACCAGCCATTGCCTCCAACAACTTTTGTTGTAGATAAGGCTCTTTCCCATTGTGGTAAGTGCTGGTTTGTGAGTGTACAACATACACATAATTCTGAGAGTTGTTAGGCCTCATATGTTTTACTATTTAAATAATGCCCTTTTTTTGTCTCTTGTTGTTTGATATTGAATTTAAGCTTTTTGAGCATCTCTTCTATATTTTTCAGCAATGTACTCCAATACCATTGAACCGTTACAATGTTATATCAGTCTATACAAATTGTCTTAATACTCAATCAATAAAAACGATCTTAATTCAAATGTTTGATCTTTTTCAGTACGGCTTGTACCTGTGGAGATCCCTTACAAAATCTGTGATTGTTCACGAGAGTCACTAAGGGTCAGTCCAGGGAAGACTGTTGCTGTAATCACAATGAATGGTAAGGGTGTGAAGATAAAAATCTGTACATGCTCTACTCCCATAAGTTTGGCACAGGTCTGGATGTAAGATCTGCATGACCTCTAAGTAATGTTTAAAAAGTATACAAAGTAATGTAATTGTGTAAGGAATCAAAACCCTGATTAATCACATTATATTTACATTTAAGTGGATGTGTTTTTTCATTTTTCCAGGACGATATGATCTAAGCATGCCTGAGTTGAGTTGTCCCAGCAGGCACCGGACGTCAATATAACGTCATGCTGACATTGGATCCCAACGTTGGTCAGACGTTGTAATTTGGTTGAAAATGAAAATCGGGGTTGACGACAGAACCCAACGTCATATTGACGTCGATCTCCAACGTTGGTCAGACGTTGAATTTTGGATGAAAATGAAAATCTGGTTGACGTCAGAACCCAACGTCAGGCTGACGTCGATCTCCAACGTTGGTCAGACGTTGAATTTTGGATGAAAATGAAAATCTGGTTGACGTCAGAACCCAACGTCAGACTGACGTCGATTTCTAACGTTGGTCAGACGTTGAATTTTGGATGAAAATGAAAATCTGGTTGACGTCAGAAACCAACATCAGACTGACGTCGATCTCCAACGTTGGTCAGACGTTGAATTTTGGATGAAAATGAAAATCTGGTTGACGTCAGAACCCAACGTCAGGCTGACGTTGATTTCTAACGTTGGTTAGACGTTGCATTTTGGATGAAAATGAAAATCTGGTTGACGTCAGAACCCAACGTCAGGCTGACGTCGATTTCTAACGTTGGTCAGACGTTGTAATTTGGATGAAAATGAAAATCTGGTTGACGTCAGAACCCAACGTCAAGCTGACGTCGATTTCTAACGTTGGTTAGACGTTGCATTTTGGATGAAAATGAAAATCTGGTTGACGTCAGAACCCAACGTCAGGCTGACGTCGATTTCTAACGTTGGTTAGACGTTGCATTTTGGATGAAAATGAAAATCTGGTTGACGTCAGAACCCAACGTCAGGCTGACGTCGATCTCCAACGTTGGTCAGACGTTGCATTTTGGATGAAAATGAAAATCTGGTTGACGTCAGAACCCAACGTCAGGCTGACGTCGATCTCCAACGTTGGTCAGACGTTGCATTTTGGATGAAAATGAAAATCTGGTTGACGTCAGAACCCAACGTCAGGCTGACGTCGATTTCTAACGTTGGTCAGACGTTGCATTTTGGATGAAAATGAAAATATGGTTGACGTCAGAACCCAACGTCAGACTGACGTCGATCTCCAACGTTGGTCAGACGTTGCATTTTGGATGAAAATGAAAATCTGGTTGACGTCAGAACCCAACGTCAGGCTGACGTCGATTTCTAACGTTGGTCAGACGTTGTAATTTGGATGAAAATGAAAATCTGGTTGACGTCAGAACCCAACGTCAAGCTGACGTCGATTTCTAACGTTGGTTAGACGTTGCATTTTGGATGAAAATGAAAATCTGGTTGACGTCAGAACCCAACGTCAGGCTGACGTCGATTTCTAACGTTGGTTAGACGTTGCATTTTGGATGAAAATGAAAATCTGGTTGACGTCAGAACCCAACGTCAGGCTGACGTCGATCTCCAACGTTGGTCAGACGTTGCATTTTGGATGAAAATGAAAATCTGGTTGACGTCAGAACCCAACGTCAGGCTGACGTCGATCTCCAACGTTGGTCAGACGTTGCATTTTGGATGAAAATGAAAATCTGGTTGACGTCAGAACCCAACGTCAGGCTGACGTCGATTTCTAACGTTGGTCAGACGTTGCATTTTGGATGAAAATGAAAATATGGTTGACGTCAGAACCCAACGTCAGACTGACGTCGATCTCCAACGTTGGTCAGACGTTGCATTTTGGATGAAAATGAAAATCTGGTTGACGTCAGAACCCAACGTCAGGCTGACGCCGATTTCTAACGTTGGTTAGACGTTGCATTTTGGATGAAAATGAAAATCTGGTTGACGTCAGAACCCAATGTCAGGCTGACGTCGATCTCTAACGTTGGTCAGACGTTGCATTTTGGATGAAAATGAAAATCTGGTTGACGTCAGAACCCAACGTCAGGCTGACGTCGATCTCCAACGTTGGTCAGACGTTGAATTTTGGATGAAAATGAAAATCTGGTTTAGGTCAGAACCCAACGTCAGGCTGACGTCGATCTCTAACGTTGGTCAGACGTTGCATTTTGGATGAAAATGAAAATCTGGTTGACGTCCGAACCCAACGTCAGACTGACGTCAGTCTGCTACATTGGTCAGACGTTGCATTTCGGATGAAAATCTGGTTGACGTCCGAACCCAACGTCAGACTGACGTCAGTCTGCTATGTTGGTCAGACGTTGCATTTCGGATGAAAATCTGGTTGACGTCAGAACCCAACATCAGACTGACGTCAATCTCCAACGTTAGTCAGATATTGCATTTTGGATCAAAATGAAAATCTGGTTGACGTCTGAACCCAACGTCAGACTGACGTCAGTCTGCTACGTTGGTCAGACGTTGCATTTCGGATGAAAATCTGGTTGACGTCAGAACCCAACGTCAGACAGACGTCAATCTCCAACGTTAGTCAGATATTGCATTTTGGATCAAAATGAAAATCTGGTTGACGTCTGAACCCAACGTCAGACTGACGTCAGTCTGCTACGTTGGTCAGACGTTGCATTTTGGATGAAAATGAAAATCTTTTTGACGTCAGAATCTAACGTCAGACTGTCTGAAAATGGAATACACAAATGTTTTGTGGTTTTATCAGAAAAATGACTAAGAGATGAACTGGATTATAACAAATATGATTTATTTATTCACATGTTGTATCATTTACATTTAACATGGAACAGAACATTTACAAAATAATTACATTTTAACATCAACATTATTGGAACTGAATAGTTTTGAATAGTTTTGAAAACATACATTTTATTAACATCTTTCTTTTTTTCCTGCCACCTCCACCCACCCTGTCTGGTGCACAGTAACGTCGCAAGGGCTGTGCAAAGCGTGCAACTTCACTAGGCCTCACACCTCTAGAGGGCCTCGCTCCTGGCCTGCATTTTATGTCATTTATATCTCATTTTTATTACTATTTTTTCCACCCATCTTGTCCTTTGGTAGACTAAAATAGTCATAGCGGATAGACAGTACAAGACTCTAAGTATAAGAATGAGTAAAGCTGTTTGTTGATAGGACGAAAAAAATGATAAAGTTTAACTTTTAAATGGTCTAGAGCCCTGCATTTCACCCTGACTTTTTTTACACTCCAGGCCGGGTTTCGGGCCAATTTCCACATCATAGTTCAGATGCGGGCTGTCCTTAGGCCTGTTTAAGGCTTCTCCTTATTTTTATATTTAAGACATCCATCAATTAGTGATGAAAAAATTGCCGCACTGAGGGAAACAACATGAGACCGTGCTAACATGACTGTCAATAGCGGCTTAACAGTGTTAAGTGTCCCGCAGCATCACAGTGTTCTGCTTTTAAATGCACGCAATAGGCTTAAGCTTGACATAAAGCATCTTCAAAAAATTATTACCATAAATTAGTCATGGGGTAAATAGGAATGAGATTGAATTATTTACTAATAAATAGTTTTCTGAGTTGGTGTAGCAAGGATGATGTTGCTAATCCTGACTCGCCAACTCTTAATTTTACAAGCCTTAAGAGAAAAGTTCATCTTTATGGATTATCTTTATAATGAATGAGTTTTTGTTTCTGATGTGTTGTATTTTGTTAAGTAGTCATTTAAAGTTTTCTATAGATATATTTGTCACGTCCGTGAGTCATGTATTCACTGAGCTTTGGTTCATTTTTGTTAAGTGCTCCTGTTCAAGACGAGACGGTAGAAAGCGCATCATGACTATTTTCTTTCTATTTTTTTTATAAAAAGCACAACGATTTGTTGATAATGTGATTGCACACAAATAAAAGTAGACAATTTACAGTTACGAATGATGTATTACTCTTACCTTTATGAGCAAAAATTACTGCATATCCACTGAAAAAAATGCAAGTGATTGCACTGGCCAGCACGCTTTTGCTTGCACTCTCCGCACAAACTACTGGATATAGCGCACATTTATCTAGGTTTAATTCTTAAACATACTTGAACTGTTTTATATATCTATAGATTTTATTTTAGGCAAGTCGTGATGATTTAAGAAGGCTAAACTGATCCATAGGTTCACTGTCTGGCACTGGCCGCTTGGCCATTAAAAAACAAAATCTAGGTCTAGGGATAGGGCTTAAATTTGAGGTCCGTGCAAGGCTCTAGGCTGGTCTGCCTCAGTGGTCGAGATGGCCAATCATATCAAAGAATGTGGGTCTTACTGTCACAACATAACTAGAGTTTGTGGAAAAATGTAAGCAGTAGCCTACGGTATTAGAGAACTGTTTTATGATTGAAATGTTCAGCGACCAAACATAATAGACTATCTAGAGATGCAAACTACTCAACCTTTTATGAAATTTCGCCCTTTTGAATTGAAAAAATGCGATAGGTTAATGATTCATTTAAAACATAAAATAAATGTGACAATAGACATTTGCGTTTTCGACTATTAAACATACGAATAAGAGTGAGAGTTCACATTTTAAAAGAAAATATTATTTTCAAATAGTGCAAATTGATTTTAGATGTAAAATTCAGCTGCAAAAACCTAGTACCATTTAATTTCACTTTAATAGCAATAAACAGTTTCTTTTCTTTCCCAATAAAGTGAAATACTGAACATAAACATAGGAAGATGAGAAAATAATTATTTTAGAAGAAAATGTTGGATCGCACTTTCCATCTGAACTCTTCATATATAACTGTCTACAAGCCTAGAACTAATTTAAGCATTCTTATTAACTTATTATAATTATGATTGTAGATCCTTATGAGCTAGTGCGTGGCCATGATTTGTGCGCAAGCATGTCAGTGAGCAAGGCATCACAATCGAACAGATGCATGTTAAAGTTGAGTTTGTTGCGGTTCTGGCTTTGCTACCGTTCGGACGTTCTAGCCTACTGTTCTGCGCTTCGCTTATTATTTCTGTACTTTTCTCAGTTTTTTCTACGATTTTTTACTTCAGCAGATCAGCACAGTGCTCAAACAAAATATTTTTGGCACAAACGCTAAAACTAAAAACTTTTTTTGACTGGAGGAATACTACAAAAGAAGACTTTGCCTCCCACTGCCAGCAGCTTACATTCTGGAGATGGGAAAACAACTGCCTACATTCAAATGGAAGAGAGAGAAAATGCCTCCTGTTGGATCTACTTGTTGCATGAACTGCTGCAAACTTCTACAAAGAACTGTGATTCTTGAAACAAAGTTACTTGCTGGACTTCCAAAACAGGCGAAACACTCAGCAGACTGTCGTCATGGACCCTCTCAGCATACAGCCGGTGAGTCCCATGAATCTTCTGAATCTCAACAGTTTGTACCAAGTGTAGAGGAACAAGCCGAAACGGATCATCACACTAATCGATGGCACAAACAGGGTGCAAGACCCAGAGGAACACAAGACATCAGATTGTCATGAGTTTCTCGTATTGCTGCCGTAGCTTTCTCTACCCCAGATTCAACTATGACAAGGCTTGTAAATACCAGTATTCTACCTCCCACTATACATCTTGAAAACAGATTTGAAGAATTAATGAATGCGGGTGAGGAATCCCCAAATGTGATTAGCAGCTAACACCGTTACTAACAGACAGTGACATTCAGCTCAGAGCGTAGCCGAGCCTAGGACTCTGATAGTGGGTGACTCTATTATCAGAAACATCCGTAGCAGGACTACAATAACATGCTGCCTTCCTCAAGCAACGGTCTCTTATGTGAACAAGGAACTTCAGAAAATGAAGCACAAGACTACAAATCTAATTATCAATCCATGTGGGGAAGAATGATACTCTCAAAAAGCAGTCAAACATCCTTAAGAAGGACTTCAGTGAACTCTTTCAAACACTTTGAAGACTCCAAGTTCAGTCGTTCATCAGTGGACCACTCCCAACTGATAACACCATGCAGCCACAAAAAGCACTGCTGATGGACACCATCCAGGAAGAGACCTGCCCTCAGAGCTCCTCACAGACAGACTGTGATGTATCAAAACAGATACAAGACTCAGCACTCAAGGATGACTTTCTTGAAGACAGCCGGGGAAAGCCAAGACAACATATCAAAGCCACAAGAAACACCAGAGACACAACCCATCTCACCAGACACATTATTCCTCTCTCCAGCATCTCCACTTCTGTGCTTTTCACTGAAAATGGTAGAATTGGTGTATGCTTGGACTAAACTCTCTCACTCATTCGCTGCAAGCCCGCAAATGTCAACAAGAAAACAGCAGGGTCCCAAAACATCAAAGCCTGGGGGCCCTGCTTCTGTGAGAGCTTTCAGACCGCTGCAGCAACAGCAGGCCCCAAACCCTCAATCTGCTGAAGGTGAACCAAAAACAACTGATAGAAGCTCTCAGTGATATGTGTCGGGTCCCTGCTATAATAACCGCAACATTCACAAATGTTTAAAGAACAAGTGGGAACCCAGTGTGCCTGTAGCTTTCTCGATTTCACTTTTATCATGTGACAGAAAGTTTAAGGCCATCTTAAGCCGAAGGGCAAACTCATCTAATATGCATCAAACTAAAACTGATGTAATGACATAAAGCACTGCCATCAAGTTAGCATCTTTAAACATTCGCTCACTAAAAAATTTAATCATTTTGTAATCAATGACTTTATAACCACAAACAATTAGGATTTTATGTTTCTAAATGAAACATGGCTAGAGGACAGCTGCAGTTCAACAGTCCTCAATGAAGCAGTCCTTCCTAACTTCACTTCCATGAGTGTTTGCAGGACTGTTAGGAGAGGTGGAGGTGGAGCTGCTTTTTTAAAGATGTCTATCAATGCAAACAAGTGTCATTTGGTCATGACTTGTCTTTTGAATATTTAGGGATTGTGCTAAAAGGTGCTCAACACATTCTTTTTATTATTATTTACAGGCCTCCAAAATACTCTTCAGCATTTGTTGAGGTAACAGAAACGTTATCAATGATTTCCTCAGAGTTTGACTGTTTTGCTAATGCAGGGGATTTTAATTTTCACATAGACAATGCAGAAAACAAAACTACAAAAGAAATGATAACAGTTCTAAATACCTTTGACTTGATTCAGCATGTGCATGGACCCACACAAAGGTGGACACACTCTAGATGTAATCATCAGTAGGGCTCTAAACATTTCATTCATTGTTATTAAGGACGTAGTACTATCTGATCACTTCTGTATTTTCTTTGATATATTGATCTCTGCTACCACTTACTCTAGAACTGTCTCTGTCAGAAGGATATGCTTTCAAATGTAGCCGCACTTAATAACCAGAGCCGTAGTTCGCTGACAAGTGGTGCATTATTGCGTTCAAAATCGCAGAAGAATCTCATGCGGTTATGAACGCGATATTGCGTAGCTTGTCAGCGAACTACGGCTCTGTCTATTAAGTGCGGCTCCATTTGAAAGCAGGTTATTGACATCAACCGCTAATCACCGCTAATCACAGAACCAGCTTTACTGACGAGACATGCATGACAATTGCATGCAATTAATAGTGCAGCCCTAACAAGAACACTAGTGTACTATTTACGGAGGCCATATCTTTAACACCAAGTATTTTTTGCCGACTCTGTTGATATTCTCCTTGATTCCTTCAACTCAAAAGTTAAGAATGTTATTAATGATATTGCTCCAATAATAGTCAGTAAGAAAACAAACAACATTTTGGAAGACATAGTGCAGCAACTAAAATCATCAACTAGCTATATTGATACACTTCCCACATCTTTTTTCAAAAGTGTGCTTAACTGTTTAGAAGTAAATCTCTCTCTGGGACTTTTCTAAACTCCCTGAAAACTGCAGTTGTTAAGCCCCTCCTGAAAAAGAGCAATCCTGATAACACCATTTTGAGCAATTATAGACCAATATCTAATCTTCCTTTTATAGGCAAAATTATAGAAAAGGTAGTTTTTAATCAGCTGAATAAACACTTAAACATCTGGTTTCAGACCGCATCACAGCACAGAGACAGCACTCATTAAGATAATAAATGATATTAACTTAAATTGTGACTCTGGCAATATATCAGTGCTGGTATTGCTAGATCTCAGTGCTGCGTTTGACACTGTCGATCATAACATACTACTAGAGAGACTGGAAAACTGGGTCTGGCTTTCTGGGATGGTACTCAAATGGTTCAGGTCATACTTAAAAAGGAGCGATCATTATGTGAGTCTAGGAGAGCATAAGTCTAAGTAGACATCCATGATATGTGGAGACCCACAAGGTTCAATTCTTGCACCGCTCTTGTTTAGCCTGTATATGCTTCCTCTAAGTAAAATAATGAGAAAGAACCTAATTGCCTATTACAGCTATGCTGATGATACCCAGATTTACCTAGCCTTATCTCCAAATGAATACAGCCCCACTGACTCCCTCTGCCAATGCATTGATGAAATTAATAGCTGGATGTGCCAGAACTTTCTTCAGTTAAACAAGGAAAAAACTGAAGTCATTGCATTTGGAAACAAAGATGAAGTTTTTAAGGTGAATGCATACTTTGACTCTAGGGGTCTAACAACTAAAAATCAAGACAGGAAACGTGGTGTGATTCTGGAGACAGACCTTAGTTTCAGTAGTCAAAGCAGTAACTAAATCAGCATACTATCATTTAAAAAACATTGCAAGAATGTTTAGATGTTTTGTTTCCAGCCAAGACTTGGAGAAACTTGTTCATGCTTTATCACCAGCAGGGTGGACTATTGTAATAGGCTCCACACCGGCCTTCCCAAAAGACCATTAGACAGCTGCAGCTCATCCAGAACACTGCTGCCAGGATTCTGACTAGAACATCTGAGCATATCACACCAGTCCTCATTAACTTCCAGTTACATTTAAGATTGATTTTAAAGTACTTCTACTTGTCTAGAAGTCACTCAAAGACCTAGGACCAAAATACATTGCTTCCAGAATCAGCCTCCAGAAGAGATCAGATGTGCTAAAACACTAGTCACATTTAAATCTAGACTCAAAACTCAAATGCCATGTCCGACCTGATTGCACTGTATTTTATGTATTAACTGTAAGATCATTTTCTATTTCTAACTGTTTTAAATTCAAGTAAATTTTTAAATAATTTCCAAAGTTTTAAAATTGCTTGTTTTACTTTTGTTCTTCATGATTATTTTACTTCATTTTATGTAAAGCACTTTGAATTACCATTTTGTTCGAAATTTGCTATATAAATAAACTTGCCTTGCCTTGCTACAGCAACCTCCCCCACCACACACACACATACACACGCAAAATTGTAGAGGGCCTCGCACATCAACTTTGCACAGGGCCTCTCACCCTCCTTGCAACGGCTCTGCTGGGGCATATTTTAAACAAAAGGCAGTGGCTGCTGCAGTATTTGCCCCGTCTCTTTTGATGTTTTCTGGACACTCTCTGTAAGAAATATTTGAATAAGAAAATGTGTAAGTATAGGATATGATGCACTATAGTAATCACTGAATGTAATCATTTACTATTTATTTGCCTTCCACAGAATACATTTAGACCACTTACACTATTGATTTGGTTTCTTAGAAAAAATAAAAATCTACCCTAGCTTTAAGAGCCATGAATGTAAATTACATGCTATAAGTCATCAAAATATATTTCAGCTTGTGATGCAATTGACAAACACTAAGCAGACAATCTAGCAAAAGAAAACCATGACAACAAAGACACATTGCAGTATTTTTTTGCAGAGTGTCTTAAGGTAAATTAACATTTAATGTCTAATACATTAAATGCAAAAACAATTGTTAGAGAATGCAAAAACAATTGTTAGAGTTCTGAACAATAAAGATAGGCTGGCAACAGGAATGACCTGCCAATCAATAAGAAGTGTAAATATAGAAGTTTGTGTGATTTCTGTGTGACAGATGAGTACCTACAATACGAGGTTACTGGTTTTCACTAAACCAACTAAAACAGAAACTAAACAACGCTGAATGTCACAATGATATGATGCTAATATTTGTATTATATGTTAATTTTGTTTTACCTGTGACAACCGTGTACAGATTGATCTTGGTGAACGCAAGCTTCCCCTTCCTCCACTTCATACTGAAACAGGCCATGACCTCATTTTTCATCAACCTGTGGATACAAGAGTAATGCCCAAATAATTAATTACTGCATGACACATTATGAGGCAGGTGTTATAGTTTCTGTTACGTGTTCATCCATATCTAGTATAATGCAGAATCATACAGGTCCTCCAGTTGGTACTAGATTAAAAGTCATAGGCTCACCCAAACTGGCAGGTTTTTATCTTATTGCAAAACAACTGATATTGTGCAATTTCAAAATGTAAAACCAACACTATTTCAACAACTTGGCCTGTAAATATTAATTTCATTCATTTTCTCCTTGCTAGCAACTGTAAAGTGCAAAATTATAGGATAACAGAAGAGCACACAAGAAAACCAGAAGAATCAGATTAACTACCTTCAATCTATTAATATTTTAATCTAATTAATGTAATATATTAAAGCAGATTGTTCTAGCGGCTCTTTTATAAATGAACAAAAAAACATACCTTACAACAATATAGAACATGGCAAAGAGATAAATGCAAAACAA
>NW_020523784.1:0-78770 GCF_003368295.1 Carassius auratus | reverse complement strand
TTTTAATATTATATCTTTTTTTTTTTTACATTATTCATAAACCTGTTGACGCTTATATGCCAACCCGAGAATGTTTTCCTTTTCTGGTGAGAAGACCAGTAATCCACGTTTTTTTTTTTTTTTAAGGGTGCCACTAGAGGGCAGAGTTGCTAACCTTGACTGTGCAACCACAAACCCTTGTTACATGGGAACACGGGAAACACACAGGTTCACAGTCCGGCCACTGGTGCTCTGAAAATTTTAGATGACAAAAACCCTTTTTCTTACAATGTAAATAGTACAGCATTTAAAATATTGCAATTATTGATTTATATTTGTTTATTATACCTCAATAATTAATTGGTAACACTTTACAATAAGGTTATTTACTGTGTTTGAATAAATAAATAAATGTATAATTTACAATATTTGTTCAGAGCATGTATAAATATTGGGTAATGTAATTTTTTACATATACTAATAAATTTTTTACATCGTAAGTAGTACACTGCAAAAAAAAAAAAAAGAATTTTAATAAGTTACATTTTTCAGGGTTTTAATTTATATAAAAATTCTTAAATCAAGCTTAATTTACTTGACTTGACACTGCATGAAATATTAAAGAGTTATTTATCTGCAAAAATTATTGTTTTGTATTCAGAATTTATTAATGTCATTCCAAACGTGATTGATTTTCTTTATTCGATAAACATTAACAAAGATTGTTGAGAAATGTCCAGTTAATGGTAAAATCAAAACAGTTTGGTTACCAAACAATTTTTCAAAAATATTTTATTTTGTGTTCTACAGAAGAAAGTCATTAACTTTTTAGAACATCGTGAAGGTAAGTAAATGATGACAAAATTTTGACTTTTTTTGGGGGGGGGGGTTATAATGTCAATTTATTTTGACACTTGGGATTTTTTTACTGGAAATGCATTATTAGGATATTTTGGACTGTATATATTAACATTAATGTATTATGAACAGCAGTACATTCAGTTCATGATATCGAATGCATTAATTGAACCTTATTAAAAAGTGTAAACATTTCATTATATTTTCCCCCGCTTTGTTGGCCATGTCATACTGTGTTATTTTGAACCCTTTCATGTTGGCAGAATGGTTCTTCTCATAAATCGTGTTGTAGTCTTCATACCTCCTTTTTTTTTTGGTGTTCACTTTAAACAGGAAATGAAGGAGAATACCACTCATGCTCCAGGAAAAGCATATGCTTAACTGTGTTATGTTCCAGGAACTCACGCCCCCATCTCTCACCATTACCATTTTGTTTCTAAATGTTTTTCATTAACCAAGAGAGCGGAAAAATATAGCTGTTCAGTGGTGCTATAAGGCAAGCGGTGCATTCCTTTGAGAAATTGTGCTTTTCTTCAAAGTCTGTGTGGATGGGGCACTGCAGGCTCATTCCTTCTGCCTGTTCTCCAGTTAAGATATGATGGACAAAAGAAAAACAGCAAATGAGGAAATTACCCTCAAAGCTGTTGGAAACAGCACTTTGGCATAAGCCTCCTCTGCAATCAGCAAAGTGCTTAGCCTGCGTCGCCGATTCAATGAGGGTGCGTGCCTTTGTGAGGGAGTGTGTGAACATCTCAGACCTTAGAAAAATGCCGCCGGTGGCTCAATCAAACATCCTGTTGCATAAGGCTTCGTTCCAGTGGGTTGTGCGTGAATTGGTCTGGACAGGAAAAGAGGTGCAAACAAATCCAGGAAAGGGGAGGTTATCTGTGAAGGCCAATGGGTTTATTCTGTGGGTGCTTAGGTGTGAAGACGTCAACTGCTTGATTGATAGAGTAGAAAGGTGCACTGCCCAGAACAGATGTGTCGGTTTTGTTATTCTCAATAGGACACAATTGAACACATGCTTGCGGAAATTAACAGCTTTAATTTAAGTCTGAAGAATGCAGCACCGATCTGGGCTTAGACTCAGGGCTGATTTAAAATATTATAAATCACATACAGCTATGTGAATGCTTAAAAAAAAAACATTTTCTTAATCAGTATTCTTTTTTATCAAGACACACATTCAATCATTTGTATATATTATATATATATAATATATAAATATTATAAATAGTGTGTTTGTGTGTGTGTGTGTGTGTGTGTGTAATTAATTAATATTAATGTATATATTACAATTCTAAAAGTTTATATATACACACACACACACACACACACACACACTTAGACACTGAACAAAATTATAAATGCAACACTTTTGTTTTTGCCCCATTTTTCATGAGCTGAACTCATACTTTTTCTAAATACACAAAAGACCTATTTCTCTCAAATATTATTCACAAATCTGTCTAAATCCGTGTTAGTGAGCACTTCTCCTTTTGCCGAGATAAACCATCCACCTCACAGGTGTGGTATATCAAGATGCTGATTAGACAGCATGATTATTGCACAGGTGTGCCTTAGGCTGGCCACAATAAATGCCACTCTAAAATGTGCAGCTTTATCACACAGCACAATGCCACAGATGACGCTTTTTTAAGAAGCGTGCAGTTGGCATACTGACTGCAGGAATGTCCACCAGAGCTGTTGCCTGTGAATTGAATGTTAATTTCTCTACCATAAGCCTTCTCCAAAGGCGTTTCAGAGAATTTGGCAGTACTTCCAACCGGCCTCACAACTGCAGACAAAGTGTAACCACACAAGCCCAGGAACCCCACGTCCATTTACCTCCAAGATCTTCTAAGACCAGCCACCCAGACAGTTGCTGCAACAATCGTTTGCATAACCAAAGAATTTCTGCACAAACTGTCAGAAACCGTCTCAGGGAAGCTCAATTGCATGCTTGTCATCCTCATCAGGGTCTTGACCTGACTGCTGTTCGTCGTTGTAATCGACTTGAGTGGGCAAATGATCACATTCGATGGCGTCTGGCACTTTGGAGAGGTGTTCTCTTCACGGATGAATCCCGGTTTTCACTGTACAGGGCAGATGGCAGACACTGTGTATGGCGTCGCGTGGGTGAGCAGTTTGCTGATGTCAACGTTGTGGATCGAGTGGCCCATGGTGGTGGTGGGGTTATAGTATTGGCAGGCGTATGTTATGGACAATGAACACAGGTGCATTTTATTGATGGCATTTTGAATGCACAAAGATACCGTGACGAGAACCTGAGGCCCATTGTCATGCCATTCATCCACGATCATCACCTCATGTTGCAGCATGATAATGCATGGCCCCATGTTGCAAGGATCTGTAAACAATTCCTGGAAGCTGAAAACATCCCTGTTCTTGCACGGTCAGCATACTCACCAAACATGTCATCCATTGAGCATGTTTGGGATGCTCTGGATCAGCGTATACGACAGCATCTTCCAGTTCCTGCCAACATCCAGCAACTTCGTACAGCCATTGAAGAGGAGTGGACCAACATTCCATAGGCAATAATCAACAACCTGATAAACTCTATGTGAAGGAAAAGTGTTGCACTGCATGAGGCAAATGGTGGTCACACCAGATACTGCCTGGTTTTCAGACCCCCCCCCCCCCCCCCTCAGACCCCCCAATGCAGTAAAACTGCACATTTTAGAGTGGTCTTTTATTGTGGCCAACCTAAGGCACAATTGTGAAATAATCATGCTGTCTAATCAGCATCTTGATATGCCACACCTGTGAGGTGGATGGATTATCTCGGCAAAGGAGAAGTGCTCACTAACACAGATTTAGACAGATTTGTGAATTATATTTGAGAGAAATAGGCCTTTTGTGTACATATCATCAGCTCATGAAACAGGGGGGCAAAAACAAAAGTGTTGTGCTTATAATTTTGTTCAGCATATATATATATATATGTGTGTGTGTGTGTGTGTGTGTAAAATATATTAATTAAAATAGAGTGATGAAGAAAAAAGTAAGTAAAAATAGTATTATGCAGGTTTTTTAATAAAAACAAGATACTCAATTAATGTAAACTCAACACACCTGAAACGACAATAGGTGCCTTGGGGAAAAAAAACAAACAAACAAACAGTTGAATAAAATATAAGTAACAAACCCACACACTATCAATACTTGCAAATTCTTTAACTTTATTTATCACTCACAACGCAATGCACATTTGCCTGATGAAGGTTGGTGGACCGAAACATTGCATGTGATAAACAAAGTTTAAGAATTTGCAAGTACTGATAGCGTGCAGGATCATCACTTATTTTTTAATAAAAACAAGATAAAGTGTAAAACTGTTTGCAGAGTATGTGTTGTTTGTAAGTTTGTTTTCCACAGCAAGTGACCAGAACCTTACAAATTAAAAAAGAGTAAAAAGGCAAGAATAAAACAATAACCAGCATCTCTCCCTTCAACCATTGTTTCCTAAGTTATTATATCCTGCAGTTTTATGAAATTTCCCTTAAGGGATAAATAAAGTTGCTATCTGTCTTTGTGCCTATCTATCTTGTCTTCTTAGCCTTTCATTTTCACATTCCCCTCTTCACTGAATTCCCTCATTTGCTCTCCCCTGGCTCTTGAAAATGCACTGGACGTGAATGAGTTTTTCCGTTCTGTTGGCAATAGAAGGAAATGGGGATGCTTGGCAAGAGGCTGTTATTATTTTTCCTTTTGCACAGTATCATTTCTTTCAGCAGCCTCTCTGTCATACAGACCCAGCAAATGACTCCAGTCCCAATCTTATCAGCATCACGCTTCCAGATAGACTGAGAGACAGTCAAGGTATTTCCACAACAATACTGAATATTAGTTGCAAGTGATAACTGCAGACATTAGGCTTATAAAATACATTCTGATTTATTTTATTATCTAAGGTTTTAGTCGTATTTTTGGTTTCGACAACAAATCGTTTTGTTGTTTGTGCCAGCTTTGATTTCCATGGTTCTTTGGGACCTTAAAAATATTTGAATAAAATTGATCTCAAATTACGAAAGTGTCTGAAGAAAGATCATCGTAGCCATTATTTGGCTCTTTACGTCTTTTTTTGACTGTAGATTTATGACTGATCTTCTTTTACCCCCTTTTTTATGAATCATTACTCATACTACAGTTTATTTGATGTTTGTGATGAAACAGTGGTTTATGGTTTGGCACACTGAAAACAAAAAATGCCTTTGGTCATATACTGTGACTCAAAATATTATTTGTACACAAGAAAGCAAGGAGAAATCCCAGATGCTTTACAGAGGACTTCACACAATAATAGAGTTCTACCAAATAAGACGTTTAATATTTCTTTGGTTTTCTGTATTTTAATTTTGCAGCCAAAATAGCATATGTTTGCTTTGTGTTTTGCGGAATAAAAGCTTTATTTTGTGTGCATGATGTTCCTAAATCTTGCAGTCCATTTCCAAGGTAACTTGAGAAAACATTGAAGCCATTGACAGAATATCAAAATAAGAGCTGAATCCAGCTGGAGGCACTTACAGCCTTGTTTGGTTTGGTTCTACCTGCACAACTGAGCACAAATTAATCGTAATGTCAGATGATGGGCTTTGAGCTTCAGAGGGACTTGATTTCTTTAATTGGATGTTGCTTGATTTTACCAGCTTTCTCATTAGTCTCTTGTTCAGCATCAGTTCACCAAACTGATGAGGGACTTTAAGACTACGGCAAAGACGCAGAACAGTGCCAGTTCCTCTCACAGTCAAATCCTTAAAATAAAACTCCAGTTATTAGTTTGTCTTTGTCCTCCCAGGCCAAGATGTTTTACCCTCTTTTCTCACATTATGAGCAGAGGTGATGGATGGTCTGCAACAGCAGAGATGGGAATAGGGCTTTAGAGGTTATTTACTCCAGCTTAACTCTTGGATAATATTTTTTTACATGTGTTCCCAGTTATTTCTCCTCCGACATCTCAGGGGAATTGAGAACACTACCAACAACAGTTCCAGTTGTTTCCTTGCACTTTTAAGTAAGATTGTTCCATAAGTACGATGGGAACATTAAAGACTCATCTTCATCTAGCATCCATCAAATCCTTGTGATTTTAGGAATGATTTGTGGTTCTGTCATGGTGATTGTCTTTCAGTGCTGGTAGTTCATCAAGCTTATTTTTGCATTTTAGACTGAGATTGCATTTATAGACATAAATAAATCCTTACAGCTATTGAATTGTTATGCAGTGAGCAAATGTGGACGGTAGGCACTTCATCAGCCCTTAAAGATAGTTATAATATATATGTGTACAAAAGTTTACTATTCAACAATTGTTTTTTATCAAAAACAATCCTAAAAAAACAGACATCATATTTGATTTCTGAAGGATCATGTGACATTGAAGAATAATGGCTGTTGAAAATTCAGCTTTGCCATCACAGAAATTAACCACATTTAAAAATAAATTATAACGGAAAACATCATTTTAAATTGTAAATATATTTTACAATAACATGTTTTAACAGCATTTTTTATTTCTTTCAAAAACAGTAGAAGATCTGACAGACGGATGGATGGATGGATGGATGGATGGATGGATGGATGGATGGTTGGATGGATAGATAGATAGATAGATAGATAGATAGATAGATAGATAGATAGATAGATAGATAGATAGATAGATAGATAGATAGATAGACAGATGTCTTGTTCTTTGTGAATCCATTTGCTATGCAATTGATTTGCTCTTTAAAAGCAACATATAAAAATTTGACATAATTTATTATTTAGTTTGTGTCAGCACTTAGTTGCTGTAAAGTCTAATTTCATGTTTTCCTATCGCATCCTTTTCTAGAAGTCCCGCTTTCATACACATCCAAGACGCTGACAATTATCATTTTAAATCCCCCTTACCCCTGCCTAATGCCTTACCGTTGCCCAGTAAACCTCTGCATCTCCGGGCAGTTTGGTGTGACAGAATGAAGGAGGAGCTTGACAAGCTGGCCAAAGATGAGAGCACTCAAATGGGCCGTGCACCATCCAACTCCCAAGCACAACAGAGCGCCTGTGTTCTCCCTAAACCACAGCAAGAAAGAGATTCGTGTTAGCTTGGAGAACTGGCTCCTGATGCAGCGTGGTTGACCTTTCACATATGCTAGCCCTTGTTGAAGAAAGATGTAACATGTTGACTATAAATAAGTTGGTCACTATGTGCATCCAATGATCCCTTAAAAAGTTTGAGAAAATCTTAAGTCATCTAATGTAATTTCTTAGTTGTTTATTTAGAAGAGTGCTATTGCTTCAATCAGTTTGATGTGGATTTCGGTTTCTTCTTTTAATTACTTTGTTTAGTTAGAATTACAACTGATTAAACTCTCTGTCCTCATTCCCTCTTTCCTTTCATTAAGATTTATCCATTAAACCACTGTCTTTTGCTGCTTTGCTAATGCAAACCAGAGCATAAGTTAAATCTGGCTTGCCAATGAGTGACACTGTCGTACCTGATCCAAGTACAGCTTACCAGCACTTCCTGCCCTTTGGTCAGTATTTTTTTAAATTATTATTCTTTACAGAAATGTAAGGAAAAAAACTTGTGCATGTGTTATGAGACTGCGTGACAAGTGGCAAGATGCCTGTGCAATAATTTTGCTGGAGTGGCTTTAGTTCTTTGATCAGCATTGGGTTTTTAAAAGGTTTGTACAGAAACAATCAGGCTCGCTAGTTTCGCCTGTACTGGGAGATTTTTGCCTGATTAAGGAGACTGTCCTACCTGCAAACTTGGTTTCCTGCAATTTGTTTGTCTCGTCTCAGAATGTCCCGTGCCTTGTACCGGTTTTGCAATGAAGATCAGTGTACTGTTTGACTAAATCTCAAAAGGCCCACTTTCTTTCCTTTGTGTAAAAGGTACACTGTATCCCATTACCCTGCTAATGCTACTCTCAGAGACACCTCATCCTCATTCACATCCTTTCTCAGGAGGCTCCTGTTTGATCAATAGATTCACACTAAAAAGAGATTTTGACTTAATTATAGGCAACATATCTAAATTTTGTTTCTGCAAAAAAATAAATGAAAAATAAAGGCTACATTTAAATATGTTCAAATTTGAAACCAATATTTTATATTGTAATAATATTTCCACGTTATGTTTACTGCATTTATTTGGATCTTTTTCATACTGGTGAGTGTGAGAAACAAAGCTGCAATTGTGAAAGATTGGGTCACAACTTTTAGATATAAAATCACTAATGAGAGTTTACTTTTTATTATTATATTACTCTGATGTGGAGACAGACATCCCTCATGTTTCTCATTTCAAGTGTTTTAGTAAAATGAGAGGCCACCTTTTTCAAATAATTACAAGAGGATTTCTTCTGAACTTCCTGTCTGAGCCACATGTCTGGAAAAGCTGCTAACTCATGCCTGCTAAGATGAAGGTCATCCTCAGCTTATCCACTCATCTTATGATGGCCATTTTCCACTCTGGCAAGCACATAAATCTAAATGATGCCACGAAGTAAGTGAAAGTATCAGAATATTCATAATCATCTCTAAAAGTATTAGAGGAAGTCATTTTCGTTTATTTCATTACTGTGTGTCTCTTTACCTGGTAATTAGATAGGATAACTAATCCTGACATCCAGATGTCATCGTCATAACCTTGTTGAATTGATGAGAAATTAAACCAGGAGGGTCTTGAGTTCAAAGCAGCCTGTAATACAAAGCCATGACAAGACAAAGACCGTGTTGTTCCTCGGTCTGAAATACAGATCTTCACTTGAAAACTGTCCTTTTTGAAGATGACCCAACTATAAAGACAATGTAAGGTTCCCTTTGGTCCAAACATAGTTATCCCTGTCACAGATAAATTTCCTGGCGTGGCTAGAAAGAGTCATTTGAGTGGAACTCAAGTCTCTATGAACATGATCAGGCCTTCATTGGCTCATTACGCTGCAAAGGCTCCCTATGGGGGTTTCTATCTGACTGCCCATTCGAAACAATACACAGATTGACCCCTGCAGGACAAACCCACCTGCTTTGACCAAATGTAGGTGAAGCCAGAGAAGGAAAGCCTCCAGTATCTGAGTTTTCCCAATGCACTGTGGGTAATGGACAAGTGTGTCTGAGTCCAAATAGCAACTGCTAATCCATTTACATTCAGCCTGAGACTCAATAAGAGGATATTAAATTTGGAGGGTATTGTGTGGCAGTTCTTAAGCAACCAAACACACTTCCTGCATCCCGTCCTGCTCTGCAGAATAGAGGCGGTGAGCATGATGAGAATGCCACCATTTAGCAGCTCATATGAGTATGTGGGTTTAACTTTAATTGAATAAGGAATCGTTCTGTTTGCACAAGGCTGCGTTGGTCACACCATCCAATAGCATCATCACATAAATCGCTCTATTCGGTTTTTATGGAATCCAGATGAGCCTGCAAGGGAATCTTTTCATTTAGCCTCATTTTCCAGTTATGCACAAAACGGATAACACATATTAACATTTACTGTTTAGCAGAGGCTTTTAACCAAAGTGGCTGGAGGAAAAGCACAAGTAATCATGCAGGATAAACAATGCTAGTGGTACTGCAACACCCTCAACTGCAGAAGAAAGAGAGAGAAAGAGAAATATAGGAAAATGTAATTCCTGTTAATTCTGTTGTTGTTAAAATAACATTATTGGTGTTATTACTGTAATAGGAAGAGCTTTTATTTATGGTTTGGGGACTTTAGTAAATATCTGTAATCGCTTGACTTTACATTTAATGATCAGTTGTTAACATTAATACAGCAAAATGAACGAGAATGACTGAATGTTAAGTACTGTACATGTTTGTAATATTTTAATATATGTATATCATATATTTAATAGTTAAGAAATACAATTTCATTTATTATATAATTTTATTTTATATCATACATTATTTTATTATTTATTTTTTATTATTTTGCAACTGTATAATATCATCGTCCATAGGTAAGAGATTTGCAGACATGGAGATGATCTGACAGGGACAAAATTCTCTTCACGAAAACAACTTCCCCTTTTCGCTTCCAAAAACTCTGGTTATTCACTGAAAAAAGACCAAAAATTGGTTACATGCCTTACTGCTGACTAAATCGTTTTGAAGGCTATCAGACAAAACAGTACATCTGCTGTCCTTCGACTGAAATACCGCTGCATAAAAATGATCATCGCCTGGACTGCAAATGTTCTTCTGCAGTATTAATGACTGTCTAGTGTCCTCTTAGGGACATATTGATGAAGTTTAGTAACCCAAACAAAGCCATGTGTTTCTGAAAAATACTGGAATTTAAGTCAGCCACCCACAAACTGCACACATAACTGCAGCCGTTGAGACAAAATTATTAAAAAACATTTTTAGGGACTTTTTCCTTGCTATTATCTCCTTTTACTCACTAATATTATACTTTAGAACTATATATATATTAGGGGTGTAACGGTTCACAAAATTCACGGTTCGGTTCGATACGATACACTGATGTCACGGTTCGGTTCGGTTCGGTTCGATACGTTTTAGATACAGCAAAATGTAAAAACATCTCAACTTTTCAGAATGCCGCAAGCGCACCGCGGGTCATGTGACAAGAACCAACCAATCAGCTTCATCCTTTCCCGTAACAACGTTGAGAGCTCAGCCAAGATGAAGGAACAGCTGATCATAGTTGTATATGGATTGCAATTTTGAAATAAATTCAGTAGCAGAGCTACTGCAAGCGATTTTTAGAGCTGCAAATCCATTTATCCTTCGCTGAAATTTCCGCGTCTCATGGAGAGAGCACGTCATTGTTGCTTAGCAAAGACAGACGCCTCAGGAGAAAGACGCGCTTAGCGTTTTCCATGCGTTTTTAGGCACGATATGTGAACGGCCCCTAAGGCGCTCGCTCACTCAGCACGCGCTGAAGGCTCGTTGCAAAATGTCTAATGCATTTAACAGACCAGAAATATAAGATCCTAAAATAACCAACAGGTCTGGTGTTTGGGTTGGATTCCCTGTAAGCTATAGTTTCTAAATGCTGCAGGGATAGTTTGCTGCGTGCATGTTTCTCCTTTTTTTCGTCTTTTCCCAGATAGTACTGACGCATATATCCCAGATATTCCCGCTGTTTTTTTTTGTTTTTTTTTTTGTAATCCCGCTGGTGTACCCTGTCATGTTGCAGATGCGACATACCGTTGTTTTTTTATCCACCACTCTCTTGCCATCACCATTATAGCTTAAAGGGAATCCAAAGTGCACCCAAACACCAGACCTGTTGGTTACTGGAGGATCTTCTCATTTCTAGTCTGTTCAACGCATTGGCTATTTTGCAACGAGCCTTCAGCGCGTACTGAGTGAGCGAGCGCCTGCTGAGTAGCCTAACATAAACATATAAGATGGTGTTTTTTTCTTCTTCGGGAGTGTCAGGGGCGTTGCCTGTTACGTTGTTTGGGTTATTGGGCTACCTTGTTGAACGCATATCATTATATTTCTTTCTCTCTCTTTTTTTTTTTTTTTTCAAATATAATTAATTACTCCAACGAACCGTTCGGTATACATAATGCGTACCGCGTACCGAACCGAAAGCGTCGTACCGAACGGTTCAATACGAATACGCGTATCGTTACACCCCTAATATATATATATATATATATATATATGTGTGTGTGTGTGTGTGTGTGTGTGTGTGTGCGTGCGTGCGTGTGTGTGTGTGTGTGTGTATGCTTATTTTCTTTATATTCAAATGCTGGATAGATAAAGCAAAAAAAAAAAGTACATATTTTCCCTCAGAAAAAGTTTTGATTAATCATATTGGATTCAGTACAATGATGTTTAATTTTGGAAACAACACATCTTTATAGTAACCTTTTTTTTTCATGCAATATAAATATGTCTTTGTATATGAAAATATATAGCTGTCTTCATATTTTAGGAAGGGGGTCCTAACAAGAGGATCATCATTCTGGAGGGTCTTTGGCATTAACAAGTTTGCAAACACTGTGCTAATAAACTAAGCAGCTCGATGGGGCCTTTAGAGCCATTTATAGAGAATTGTTCATCTTTGGGGGAGATATGGGGGATAAGAGTGATTTTGGCATTGAGGATGGAAATAGATTTTGAACTGTGGTGCCCACAGACACTACAATCGTTTCTTGCCTGCTTCTCTTTCACTTTCCCATCACGGACTCTCACACAAATCATTAAAATAGCATTTTAAGCACTAGTTAAGTCATTCCAGCAGAAACCACAGTCTCCTTATTAGGCAGCCTGCAATTCACCAAACGACACCCAGCACGAGAAAGAGTTTGTTTTCTTGTCTGTCCTTTGTGTCTATTTCCTGTCAGTTTTGCGAAGGCATTGGATGTCGTTGTCTAGAATTTAAGGATTTAGTCTGCGTAGGAGGGTGTGAAAAGTTCATACTTTCCCCATTCTTAAAAATGCAGTGTTTATTGCCTTTTTTCCGTCAGGGAACACGAATATGAACATCATTTTCCCCCACTTTTTTTAAGCATTTTTTTTAACTGCATGGAGGAGTCTTGTCTAGACCAGGCAAGTTTTTAAGTGGGGTTCATCTACTTGATTCATGGCCCCAAAGTCTCCTCCAAACCCAGTAACAACACACAATTGAAGAGGCGAACATTCCAGCACTATTGTTTTTGCATTATATTCCTGTTGCTTGAAAGACAGAGGCAGTTATCTGCTCCATTAGCTCCACACGCCATACAAATCAGCCTACTATTCTCTTCATCTTGAGGTTCCATCACATTTTGCAGTGTTTATACATTAGCAAGTAACTAATTTTCTATTGATAACTAATTTTTTGTCTATCATATCCTTTATGAAAGGACCACCTTGATATACCGGCCTGATATACTCATGACAATTTATTTTTTTTGCTATTTTTTAAAAATACGTTTTGAGCAGCAGTTAACTGTAATGAAACATCATGATGTCTAAAGCTAGATTGCTTAAAGCAAGCAGCTTTACAGTATTAAACATAAAACAGTGTCAGTGTTGTTTTCAATTAGAAATATTACTTCAATTTCTACTATAAAGCAGCTTTTCAGGGTGTTTTATTTGTTTTACTTGAGGCATGTTTTTACTCATACCTGACCTTGATGGCTTTAATACAAGAAATGAACCGGAGAAGATTTCCATGTCAAAGAAGGCAGAGCTCCAGTGTACCTAACTATTACGTATTCGCCACAGATCAATGGCCGTTCGAAAGTGTTTACCAGCTGGAGTGAATTTTTCAAGAAAGCTCACTTTGGCAAACACTATCAAATTCCTGACACAATCTCCAAACAAACTTTTGGCCTGATTTTGTTCAAAATGATTTTTCTTGAAGTATATGCTGAGGCCTTTATTGGTGCTGGTCTAGCTGTGTAACCATACAGTTAACCTTCAAATACTTCAACCTATATAGTCTTTATGATGTTAAAGTAATACTCATGTCATTCCAAATCTGTATTAATTTCTTCTCAGAAATATAATTTGAAGAATACCTTAGTGTTTTATTTTCCATACAAAGTCAGCGGCATCTAATGTTGTATTGGATCCTATTGACTTTCACTATGTAGACAAAGCTTTCTGCCTCTTTTGTGATTCGACCGACATGAGGGTGAGTATTGGATGACAGAATTTTACTTCATACCTACCACTCTATCATGCGAAACACAATATATGAAATAGAAATCAAACACATTTCTATGCATATCCATTGCTTTGCTTCAAAATGTTATGTGGGATGCTGTTTTGTAGCCATTGTCCTCAATGAGGTGTCGACCTAACATCTGCTCCATAGATTAGCGCACACAAGCAGTGGTCTGCTTTACTTTGATATATTATGTCTAAGCATGGAGACTCCTTAGTCTGCGTCTCAGTAGTTGGTTTGTCAAGCTCCAGGGTGTCTATGGATGCATGCCCAGCCTGAAAAGATCTACAAAGCCAGACGAGAGGACCAAAGAACCCCTGTCTTGCCCAAAAAAAGGGGCACGAGTCCAACAAGGATTAAAATGGCATTCCTCTGCCACCCCACAGAACCCAGAAAATGGTGGTTGCATGGATCAAATTGGAATGCCCCATCCATGACTTGACTGTTGGCTTTGCTTAAAAGACCAAACATAGCAGTCACTAAAAAATTGCTTATAGCTATTAAGCTTTCCGTGATTGGAGCCATTTCAGTTCATACGATCTTCCATGAGCTTTAGAGCAGGGAATGGTGTTATTTAGTGTGATATTTTCATCTTCAGGCTGCAGATTGTTAAAACAGGAAAAGGAATATTAGATGGCTATGCTTAGATTTATAATTCATATGTCTACTAACATCCAGTTTTACCCTTGTGTCATTTGAAAGTAGGTCTTTGTGATGGAAAAGGCTATTTTCTGCCATGATGTTCATTTGAAGCAAATGGTCAATTTGCTATAAAACTGCTAATTTGTCAGATCCAGTTTCATTTCATTAATTCTTCTCCCATCTGCGTGTAAAAATGGATTGCGCCATATTCAGTGGCAAGGAGTGGTTTTCTCATAGCTTTTTCCCTCTGTGGCTGTGGTCCATTGATTTTAGCCCCCTTTCCCTAAACTTAAGTAAACACATTCTTTTCCAAACCATACTAAAGAGCAGAGCTCTTGGTCAGCAACTCGTGAATGATTAGAGAAAGGACTGTTTGGGTAATTTGCATGTACTTTACTTTGTGTCACGAAGAGCTCATTTACAGGCCGTGGTGTTGACTTCTGCCAATTATTTATCCTTAGACTCAATGGAGCGACACGTTCTCACCTTCTGCTTTCTTTCATATATTTGAATAAATGGAACATACATACTGTGTTTTCCTGCTCTCAGCTAGTACATACATTCATGTCATTGCCAAAAAAAAAATGTGCGTGTTCGTAGTGATTTCAGGTTTTTGTATGCAGATGTAGATCTTAAAGGAACAGTTCACTTGTGAATGGAAATGAAATACCATTATTTACTCACTGTCAGACTCTGTTCCATGTTTTTTGTGTGTTTCGTTCCCCATGTTTTTCCATGTGCATACCTGGTCCTTCCTGTCCTTATCATTTGTTCCAGGTGTTCCCAGTTTCGTTCTATTGATCCCAGGTGCCTCATCATCCCCTCATCATGTCATGTGTATATATAGTGTTCCCTGTTTTTAGCTTGGCTCCTGGTATTGTACGGTCTTCCTGAGTGTTATTCTGTGTTGTTCCATTAAAGACTGTAACTGTTTTTATACTTTTACTTTACTGTAATTCCCATGTTTTCTCATGTCCCCTTGCTCCAAGTGAAGTGTGACACTTACATTCCAAACCTGCATCTTTTATTTATTTCTGTGACCGATAGTGTTAGATACTTTGAAGACTCTGTTGTAGATCTTTTACATAAAGTTTATAGTAACCCCAGTTGTTAAGCTTGGAAGATTATCAGTGAGTAACACAGTGTAAGATTGTGGTTTGTAACATCTTTAACGGCATTATTATTTTTTAATTATCTTATTTTTTTTTTATTACCATTATATATATATATATATATATATATATATATATATATATATATATATATATATATATATATATATATATATATATATAATGGTCACTATGAACTGCATGCATGCAGATTCCTAAAAATGTCTAATATACAGAAGCATTTGCACAGATCTTGATGGTTGTGAGGGTGAGTAAATATTGATTAATGTTTTACATGTACAAGTAAGAATGATGAATAAGAACAGACTGAATTTAATCTCACAGAGGCTGTTTGGGAAGGTTATGTGTGGTCTTTTTCAACTCTGGTCTATGTTTCAGTCCACATCAAGAGCTTTTCTATAGCTGTTGTGCTGCATTGATAAACAATGGGTTGTCTATTTAATGGAGCACCAGCAGTGCCCACCAAGGCTTCTAAAGGAATGTGCCACTGTTCATAACAGATGCCAGAGACCCCAGTGGCGCAGTATTCAATATTACAAAACCCAGAATTCAAGAATCCAAATGAATACTTTGAAAAAGTGATCATCCAGATTAATTCTCCTGAAATGTAGCAGAAACTTATCTAACTGTTTATGGCTCACTGATCAAAGGCACAAAGTAAAGCCCCTGATATGGTGTTGACAACAGACTTTCTCAACTGTATTCCCCTCTATAGGCACCTGCTGTCGGGGTGAGCATGAGGCTGACCCCAGTGCTGGTCCACAGATACACTGCAAACACACTGAATGAAAAGAGAAATAGAAAGAAGGAATGTGTGCAAGGAATTTTAACTGAGTTCCCCCTTTGTTGCATCTCTGAAACTTACAAAGCAACCATCTGAGTAAAGTTTCCAACCAGAAATGAAAAGCAAGAAAGGGAATGAGTGAAAGAAGGTCTGCACAACGGCTCATACCAAGATGCAGGCGTGTAGTTTGGCAGCGACCAAGGATTTCCATTAAATAGCAGGTTTCAGGAACAAGATAATTGTTCTAGCAGAACTGACCCCCTCTCACCTATTCCTCATCCCATCTTTCTCCTCAACTCCTTCACTCTACTCTCTTTCTCCGCTCATATGTGGGCTGTCTGTCCTCTTCCAAATCAGAGAGCTGCAAGAGAGAGTCCACATGTCATTTTCACACCTTAATGAACGAATACAACAGTCTTTTCAGCATAAAGTGATATAAACTGTTTAAGAAGTACTGAAATTTGTATTATCTTTTATATTTATTATATTTTAGACCATAGATTTAGTGTTTATTATGAGCATGTGGCACAGATCCGCCTCCAATAAATCTGTTTGGATCAGTTTGTCCAGCATTTACAACAGTCTGAAACATTTATAATTTACCATTCAATATTGCTGAAAATAATGTGTTTTAGATGGATGGTCCTCAGTTTGGTAGATGTCCATGGTTATTCATGAATAAATGACTGTTATGAACTGGTTCTTTTTTAATGAGTCAGTCAAAAAGATTCAGTTTGCTCATAAACTGAGTGAGATTGAATCAGACTTAGCTCAGCCAATGAATCATTCAAAGCCATTACCAAGTTCACAAATGACTCCTTCACCAAAATGAAAACTGTCAGTGGAGTCATTTTTCAGATTTTAATTATAATTAAACCAGGAACCGTTACTGTGGAGCGTCGATTAAATGTAAAAAATGTTATCGTTATATTCCAACAATATAATACTTTCTTTTTGTAACAGCAGCAGCTGTGTTATATAATCAATAGGGAAAATATTCTAATATAATATTCACAACTGAATATAAAATATTTTAGAAAATATATTGTTGGTGATTGTTTAGCATAATAAGGTCTAATTGATGTTGAAAAAAGGTAGAAAAGACTCTGTGACTCTGTGAGCTTCCTAGTCATTTGTTTAGTCTGGAGCCCTGCAAACTAGTCATAACAAGCATAAAAGTTGCAATTCACACTGAGCTGAACTAGTTTAAGCAAGATGTTTTGCCCAATTTGCCTCTCTACCGGAAAATGCTATTACCTGGTTCGATTGCAGAGGCCTTTCTTTAGCTTACATTGGAATGAATCTTGTCATCTATGATGAAAACAGGCCATGCCTCGGAAATCATTAAGCCAGAGATACACAGTCTTGCCAGGACCTTTTGAAGTGAATAAGGCTGATCACAATCTCATTAATAGTGACTGACCTGCACATTCTAGGGCAGTCTGCCTCCACCCAAAGTTGCACTACAGCCATTATTCATCCCTCCCCTGAGAGGTGTGCTTTGGCTGGAGCTTTTATTTGGGTGGAAACGTGTCTTTGACATTTTATCTTCTGGCTTATCAATTGCTTCTCTGCACTGATAGGAGCTCAATTATTCTTAGGCTTCTCAGACTGCGAGTAAAGAGAAGAAAATGCAAGGAAGAGGAAGGAGGCTGTGCAAGGGAATTTAAGAGCTGTACTGTGTAAGACAGAGCGGATTTTGACATGAGGAGTGAAGGCTTGATTTGTTTTTAATTGGCTGTGCGGTGTCGGCATTGAGTAACGGCGGTGCGTTTATGGCCTCATTGTTTTAAAACTCCTGTCTAGATAAAGTGAAAACCAAGTGGAGCAGGTCTGTGTGAGAGGAAGAACCCAGACAACTTTACCAGGTATAAAACTGTGTCTGACAACACAAGTATTAAGGAAAGGTGTCATTAATTAATTAGTGCCCGAAAACAGCCAAGTAGAATCTATTATTTGTAACAGATGTCTTCTTGATTGCACATTTTTTACATTTTAGTACTTAACAAGGGTCAGTGACAAATAAAATGCCCCCAATTAAGTTATAAGTAATAACATATTGTTCTTGTGCACATGTGAGTGTACACATCTTAATCAGTATTTTCAAAGTAAAAGAACTATTTTGAAAGGTACAAAAAAGTCAAGTTAAAAAATAAATTTAAAAACATGTTCATGACATGTCATGAGTTAGTAATTATTAGTAAATATTTTCTTAATATACGTTTTTAGAGAGTTGCACCAGATGACATTTCAGAACCTGATTTTTATTTTTTTTTTTATTTTTTTTTCGACAGTTGTGACACCCTTACATTTTTTACTTTATGCTCTCAAAAATATCTAAATATATTAATTTAAATGTAAAAAAAAAAAAAAATGCTCATCATAGATATGTATTTAAATCATTTAAATAATTTTTTAATGTGGATTTTTTACAAGAAAACAAAAACGACACATTATATCTTTATCCAATTTTCATTATTTATTTATTTGTTTATTTATTTATATATTATGAATATTCATTTTATTTTGTATTATAAAGAACTTTCTCCTTTTGGCTTCATTGGACATTTACAAATTATTAAACATAAAATGTTGTTATTTAAACATGAAATTGTGTTATTTAAAGATGTATGTGTCTACGGTCATCCTTCATACTTGCTTCATACTAGTTTCTATTGGAAGAAGAACCTCCTGGGTGCTAGCTGACCTGCTGACTTCTGTAAGTGCTTTGTATAATTAGTCCCATTTCCCAGGTCAGCTTATGTCAACAAGTGTGTTCAGTGGGTGGTGTGCTGTCGTGATGGTCTGATGCTGACAGGTGTTTTATTCACTGAGAGCTGGGGAGTGATGTATATATCTACAGTCGAAGCCAGGCCAAATAATGTGTAAAAAAAGAGCTCCTCTCAAGCTCCTCTCAAGATGTTATAGGTCACATTCCTCTGACCGTCACAAGCTCATAAAACTCACAAAGTTCTCAGAAATGTTTTCAGAGAATACAGTATGGGTAAAAATACACTTGCATAAATAGGCCACATGTGTTTTATATATATATGTGTATATCTATTTTATATATATATTTACATTTAAATTTACATTTATTCATTTAGCAGATGCTTTTATCCAAAGCGGCTTACAAATGAGGACAGTGGAAGCAATCAAAAACAACAAAAAGAGCAATGATACATAAGTGCTATAACAAGTCTCAGTTAGGTTAACACAGTACACGTAGAATGGGATTTTAAATAATATAATAAATAAAAAGGAACAGATAGAATAAAAAAAGAATAGAGCAAGCTAGTACACATACCCACACACACAATTGCATAATAAATGAAAAGAAAATAGAATACAAAAAGATTAGAAAGGTAGTTAGATTTTTTTTTTTAAGAATAGAATTAGAATAGTGAGTTTTAAAGTTAGAGGGTCAAATAAAGATGCAAGAGATATGTTTCAAGCCGATTCTTAAAGATGGCTAAGGACTCAGCTGCCCAGATTGAGTTGGGGAGGTCATTCCACCAGGAGGGAACATTTAATTTAAAAGTCTGTAAAAGTGACTTTGTGCTTCTTTGGGATGGCACAATCAAGCGACGTTCAGTTGCAGAATGCAAGCTTCTAGAGGGCACATAAGTCTGAAGTTACAAATTTAGGTAAATGGGTGGAGAGCCAGTGGTAGTTTTGTAGGCAAACATCAATGCCAATACATTCAGTGACTTGAATACACCTTCTGTAACGAGCAATTTTTTAATTAATGAATTAAATTTGTATTCAAATATATAAATACCTCAGATCAAATCAAAGATGGAAATTTCGGAAATGCAAGAGGTGCAGAAGTTATGAGAAGTATTATTCAGCTGTAAGATCAAACAAAATGGCTTCATTTCATGTCACTGCCCACAGTCAGTAAAACAGGCTTGTGTTTCTCACACAGAGCCTGCACTTTGTCGGCTGTGCTCCTCAGTTTCTCTTTTTCTTCCTACTGTTTCTTTGTTCAGAAACAGACATGCTTTTTTACACCTAAATTGATGGCAAATGAATTACTTCAACAAGCTTTTTGAGTTTAAACAGCACACATACTGTCCTGTCTTTTGTCTAGTTATCTTTAACCATAGCTACTGCTGCTCTCACAGGACACATTAAAAACAGACCACATGTGTCCCCTTTTCCAGGGTGCTAGTGCCCAATCAGGAACAATACTGTGTGTCTCCACAAAATCTGGCCCAGGAAAAATTGGCTCTGCTTCAGGATTTTTGCATCCCTCATTGAAATCAATGAAAATTTATAGGAAAACTTGATTTTTCTACATTTTAAAACCAGGTATCTGTCATGTAAAGGCGTCTTCACATTGAAGTGATGAGTTCTCGAGTGCAGCCTTCACATCCCAGGTGTTAGCTTTAGACTTCCAGACTTCAGTTCAAATAAATGTGGATGCTTTTACGGTCTTAATTGAGCCAGCGGTCAGAGTTTTGCTCCTTGTACTTGTTTGTACGATACAATCTTATTCTTTGGAAGCTTTCTACTCACTTCATTGTTTTCTGTCAACATTTGGATATTTATTGGATATTTATGAATAATCAGACAGTTATTACGTCTAACTGGGCCACACAAGACTCACAAGCCCTTTTATATGGTTTGGCATGATTTGCAGGAATGCAATCAAACAGGTGGAACTGAGTTCTTGAAGGTGTAATTGCCTGGGTTTAGTCCATCTTTCCATGTTTTTCAGTGGTGTTTGGGAAGGCTCCAGATCTTTAAACAAATGATTAGCCTTAAATTAGCTTTAACTCGGTCTGTTGGAACAGATCAAAATCATTCCACGTCTGCCCCTTCCTCTAAGTAAATCATATTTATGAGTTCTGTAGTAATTAGAAACAAGCGTTTCTCACCTTCTCTGACAGACTTCGCCCTCTCTATGATCTTTAATAACTATGGTCCATTATTACATCGTAACTCACTTATGGAATCAGCGTTCAGGATGTCAGACTTGTGACTTGAATCCTATCATGCTGTGACAGTCCCGCTCCATTTCTCATCCACAATGAATGACACGAATTCCTTGCTGTGAGTTACAGCTGAAATGATCCACTGCCAATGATAAAGTGTCTCCAGGCTTATATCGTCATTCATTCCCTCATTAGGTGGAGGCTGAAGTGGACCTCACCGTAGAGGAGGGGCAGGAAACAAAGATGTGAAGGTTGTGAGAAAATAGGAGGACAGGATGCAGATGAAAGTATGGGTGGAAGTATTGCATTAACCCCACCTGTCCGGCTCCAGGCCTGGCTTAGATTTATCCTCTTTCCCCTCCATCTTTTCTCATATTCATGGTTTAGGCACATCTGGTGCTCTGTGCATGATAGTGAAGGGAAAAACCTGCTCCCTCTCTCCACTGCTACATTATATATCAGTTATGTCTCTTTTAATACATTTCAGAGACTCTGCATTGAATGTAATTGCTGTTTCACTTATCCATCTTTTTTCTTGAAACCAGAAATATTTAATAGATAGTTCACCCAAACTTAATTTTTCGTTCACCCAATGCCAAACTACATTTGTGTTAGGAGGATTTTCTGTTTTTTTCCTCTTATTCAGCTAGTTTTTGATAGCAAAGGCTGTCTGTGAGTGTTGCCATCTAGTGGACACACCTGAAAACTGAAGCATCAAATATTTTTTTTAAGATGTTTTTAAAACAATACTGTAACAATAATTTTGCTAAATATAATTACAATTTAAAACAACTGTTTTATAAAATGTTATTATTTAATCCTGTGATGGTGAAGCTGAATTTCAGCAGTCATTACTCAGTCTTCAGTGTCACATGTTAATTCAGAAATCATTCTAATACAGTATGCTGATTTGTTCAGTTTTGTTTGGGGTTGTTTAATTAATAGAAAGTTCAAACGCAATAGCATTTCAACATCATTTATTATATATGATATTATATTGATATTATAAATGTCTTTACTGTCACTTTATTCACTTATTTTATTTCATATTTATTTGAATGCTGTGGATCTCTAAATCAAGCCGTTCTTATTATCAGTACACCTGTATAGATTCCCACTGTGAAGGCCTAAATGTTGTAAACACTTCATGATTCCCTGTAGAAAGCACATTTATTACCATTTCATGACTCTTTTCCAAAATGGCTGCACATGCTGGCTGGAGTTATTGTCCACAATTGTTACTCCCTCCCTAATGGACAGTTAAAGATTAAGATCCCACCATCTTCTTTCTTCCAGCAAAGATGTTTCCACATTTTACATATTCCCATTGCGACTCTGTTCCGCCTGTCATCGTAACAATATTCAGTAAATAACCAAAATGGCAAAGTGCTTTCAATGAGCCCTGAATATTTTTCATTCTCCATCTTCCTCTTCATCTCTCAGGCCCCCATTGCTACACTACAGTGTTTTTTCCTCACACTTGCTTGAACCCCACATTGTGTCTGTCCTTCTGTTGAGTATGATGGTGGTGAGATTTCATTCCTTTCGCTGGTTACACAGAGATTTTACAGGCCTTTAAGAATCAGGGTGAAGCCGCGCTAGACGTGTTGTTTTACACAATGTGTGCCTCAGTCAATACGATGCATAATCTTCAGAGGGGTGCTGGCTTTCTTTTGACAGGACCGGTCAAAGGGGAATCCCTAATCTGAACTAAAATGATGTATTGGTGTCACAATAGGTCAAAATAGCTAAAGCCTGTTGAGGAAATTGCACTATTGCAGAAGTTGGTCCTTGAAGAAGCCTGGCATTGTACTGCTGGGTTCGTTTAAGCTAAATGGAAGTCCAACCAACAATTAAAGAGCTGGAACAGTAATGTCTGGTGTGGGATACCGGCCTCTCGGGATCTGTACTGGCAGTTGGACTTTTGTGCTTTCAGTTGCATCTATTTAATCTTAACTGGAGGTCCTGTGAAAGGGTGAGGTTTAAGAGCAGAGAGGGAATAGAGAACTCACCTCCAGGAAATGGAGGAGAGAGTGCAGATTCCCGAAGCTTGGGGAAATGAGATGTTGATCCCACACCGTAACTTGAAGTTTCCTCTTACAGCCCGATCCGGACAAAAGTGTCAATGATCAGATTCCCAAAACAGAATCTTGACAGTTCACACTCTCTCATACACACACACACACACACACGTGTGAAAACATGTTTAAATCAAGGTTTGGCACGTGGATGGCTAAACCTTTCTCCAGAAAACACTAAAAGGCATGCTTCAAACGAAAGATGTCCGACATGGACCTCCGAAGTCCTTTTGATCACTCTTTTGGTCAATAGTGTATATGTGCAAACTATAATTCACAGCAAATGCTCACGCACACAGACCCGCCCCAAACCACAACACCCCTAACACACGCTTTGAGAAATGGGGCTCACAGTCTGGTGAAATAATCCTTCATACATTAGTTTCTGTCAGATGGGTGGGGTGGAAGGTGTCAGTCAAGTTACCAGCGTATAAACCCTTGTGTGTAGAATTAATGTGAACCATTAGAGCTCTGCTAGAGATCTGTCGTTCTTTCTGTTGTTCTTTCTATTGTTCTACCTATCGCTCTATTGTTAAGTCTCTCTGTCTATGGTTCAGGCCATCAGTTTTTGTCATTGTCATTCATTATTTTATCATTCTATATTTCTGTCATCCTAAAACAGCTAAATTATTTTAATTTCTATTCATTTTAAATCTGCTTAATCTTGAATCCACTCTACAATTATACTTGTAGCTTGCTGCGTCGGGGTCCTAGACTAAATATATTCATGTTTGAATGTTTCTTGGAGACCTTTTTTTAGTACACTGTAGTGCACTGACAAACAGTTGAGCAGATTGAAAAATCATTGTATGAGTTCTTGGGCTCCAGGAAGCATTGGTTAAGTAGTAAGATGTGTCAACATCCTGCAATGTGCGGTTTCCCATATTTTTCTCCCTGGGAATGATGGAAGAGGCTTCTGAACAGTGTATCCCCACCTCAGACAGTGGCTTTGGCTGTGGTTTGCGACCTGTGATGCTAATATAGCTGGCCCTCATCCCTGTGTCAGAGGAGAAGACCTGTCTCACCATCTGAGATCCTGCTGTCTGCCAAAGAACCCTTCAGGGGGTTTGACAGAGATTTCCTGGCTCTTATTAAATTATAATCCCTAAATTCTCTCACCCTTCACTCTCCTCATAGAGCCTGGATCATTTTCTCTGCCATCCAGACTGTGAGAACACAGTGGAGGATTTCCATGTGTCTTGGATATCCATGATTGTAAGTAGCCATTTAACCGACACTTCTATCCATCCCGTAAGGCCTATGTCATTAATATGAGTAAACATTAATATACTAAGTAAAACAATACACAAGTTACTTAAGTGAAGGGAGGAGAACATGATCTTGACTGATGTTTGCTCAAGCGCATGCATAATTTGGATAAGAACTAAGGGCCCTGTCATACACCCAGTGCAATGGGACGCAAGCAGGGTTTTTTTGCCAGTTTTAGCCTGATGCAGTTATCATTTTCATGTCCTGCGCAACATTGTTTAAATAACAAATGCACTTGGGCCCATCTGTTCACCCATGGGCCTGCTGGTCTGAAAACGATGTGTGTTCTGGCACATTGTTGTATTGTAGCATTGCTATTTTGAAGAAAATGAAAACGACTGCATCATTGACCAACTGAAACCTGGTCTAAAGTCAATGGTGCAGTGCTTCCAATGGAGCAGCTCTAATGTGCTATTAAATTAAAGATGAAATAGGATACAGCGATAAAATGAAAAACAAAAGCTTGTACAATACATTTTAATGGACACAATTAAGTGTGGAAATAACTGAAGGAATTATCTGATTGCTAAATGAACTAATCTACTAACTTCATTCATATTCTTTTGTTTTTTGTACCCAGTTTTTTTTTCTAAATATACAAATGCAATAAAAATACAGATATTGGTATTGGCAGCCAAGTACTAAAAATAAAAGAACCTGCATCTGCCTTACATCCCAAGTAATTATACAAATACATTTGGTCACAGTTGTCAGGCAAGCTTTTAGTTTAAAATGTAGTCTTTTGGGATCTTTTCGGACCTTAAAAACCCATGGTCCCCATTTGTTTTTATTTTATGCAAAAGAATAGTGTTAACATTCATGAAAGAATCTCCTTTTGAGTTCATGCAGCAGCAACAACTCAGAGCAACATAAGTCATGATAGTTTAGCAAGCACTTTAACAGTGTGTCAGCAATGGATAATCATTTCACAATAGAAATGAGCCTGCAGGTCATTCACTCCCCTGGAAGTCATTCTCACAAGCGACCAAGTCTGAATTTTTCCAGTCCTAGAGAACAGTGAAACTTTGGATTAAGTGTGATTTCCCTGGTGTAAGCCAATTATTAGGTTCTCCATAAGTTCACACCCTGCACAGCTAAAACAAGTCTAAATCCATGTAGCCATTGGCCTGTTTTCCAACGACTAATTGTGCCTCCTTATACCAAGAAAACCGTATCCTTTGTGACTGGATGAGCTGAATTAAAAATAGTTGGATGATCTGAGGAAAGGGCGAGATTTAAGTACGGTGCTCATTTATCATTCCTAATGCACACTGGAGAGGAGGAGGACTGTTCCTTGTTCTGTATGAATCCCAGTGTAATTTTAGCTTGACAGAATCCTGGGGCCCCACATCCACATCAGACAGAGGTATGTACATGTTATGCATCAAGGCGTTCACCTACACATGTAGGTCTTGCTTCTCTGAGGAGTGCCACCCACATGGAGGAGTAGAGCGGGCCATTTGTCATTCGGGCTGAATATATGGCACAGGATACGGAGACAAAACACAACCAGCTGATGGCTGCTCTTTGAACACTCTGTACTGTCTGCTACTACATACTCCAGTGTTTTCTCTCCTCCATCTATTCCTCGATACTTCTCTCTCTCTCTGCTTCTGTTCTTTCTGTACCACCCAGAGACTATGTGTGTGAACTGTCAGCATGTGTCTGGGTTTAATGGGAGAGACGTGAAGAGGAAAAGACCTCCTGCATCTTCAGGCCTTGGCAACCTACAATAAGAGCATTTGCACACAAAAAATGTGCTGTGCCGTGAAAGAGAACTCAGAACTCAGTTTTTTTTTTTTTTTTTCTGGTCCGGTTTCAATATTTTTACAACAAAATACATTTGCTTAAGGACTACTTTATGGTTATTTTGTGTTCTTCTTGAATTTTAGAAAAATGTATTCAAATTAAATTATTAAAAACGTAATTGCATGCAAAATTTAGGAGAAAAGTCATAGGACTGAAACAACGGTGAGTAAATGATGATGATTTTTTTATTTATCTTTGTGCACTATTCTGGTTTTAAGGCAATTTAACTTGAATTAAGTTTAATTAAGTTTCTTTACTCTTGTTTTAAGCATAAATTTAAAAAAATAAGGTTTGTACTTAAAATAGATTAAAAAAGAAAAAAATATAATTTAAATAAAAAAAATCTTATCTTGCACAAATTTCCCTCTCACAGAATTTTATTTTGTTTAAGGGTGTTTAGATATTTGTAACAGAAAATGACACAAAAGTACTTACTAAGAATTATTTTTGAAGAGAAAAAGCGAGAGAGAAATCAGAGAAACATGAGAGAACTATGACGTAGAGAGCATGGGAAAGAGACTGCCAGATTAACCTAAAAAAAAAAAAGATGTATAATAAGAAGAAGAAGAAAGAGGAGAGAGATGTTGAGAGAGAAAAAGAAAAGGGAGATAGAAAGTGAGAAAGAAAAAGTGGTAAGAGGAAAAACAGAGACTGTTGACAGAGCAGATGTGGAGGGACGTGGGGATCAGATTGTGTCTGTGTCTGGGGAGAGAGGAGGGCAGACAGACCCAGACACACAGCACAAGCAGCAGGGATACAGCCAGACAGCCAGAGCAGGTCGTGCCAGTGAAACAAACAGTGAAACAGTTCTCCTGCTATTATTATTACTTACAAATGTATTCATTTTATAGTTTTGTGTGTGTGTGTGTTATTATATTTGAATTTATTTGCATATAATTTATTTGTGTGTTCAGTTTAAGAATTTGGAGAGGAATAGCTTTAATTACAAATATCAAGTATATTTTGTCTTTTTTTTTTTTTGTCATTTAATTCCTGAACCAGTTAGATTTTAAAGCTTCATATATATATATATATATATATATATATATATATATATATATATATATATATATATATATATATATATATATATATATATATATATATATATAAATTAGCATTACATTAATATATATATATATATATTAGCTTTAAACCAAATTACAATACAATACAATTTTTTTTTCATTTATTGATATTTATTTGGGATACGCATCCATTATTCAGGAGGAATATCAGTCCATTTTTTTTTTTTATACAGACATCATAGGGACAAACAGACAATACTATCTGACTTTAGATTATTTAAAAATACCTATCCTAATTAAGAATATATTTCCTCTCAATTGTCTGTTCGCACACATACTGTACATACTGTACATTCAAAGTGTTTTTTTCTATGCTCTAAGAAATCTGTCCCTGCAGGTATCAGTCCTGATCGTGGCGCCTTTAAAACACTTTTTTTTTTCATATTCTTGTGGAATAGGAAAGAATGTGAGCGTTTTCCTGTAAGCTAAGCTGATTTTTTTTAAGCTAACACCTGGATTGTATTTGGAGCTGTCTTAATCAGATATTTCTCCACAATTAACAAAACAAAGTACCTCTCAGTTTGAGACTGGGCTTTGTACTTATTACTATTTCTTTCTCTACAGCCATTTTTCTGTCTCTTAAAGTATTCAACATCAACATTAACTCAAATGCCTTTCTTTGTTTTCCATCATGGTGGATTAAAATATAGAATAGTTAATGAATTCATGAGAATGAGCTGGGAAAATAGCAATGCATCTTAGACAACAGGTCCACCAGTGACAGAGAAAAAGAGAGGGGCATTAGTTATGTTCACAAACCATACATATCTGACTGAGCCCTGGGATCTGCTCAGTGGGGTTAAATCAAATTATGAAGACAAAAAAAAAAGACAAGTACTTGGAAAAAAAGATAGTGGGCTGATCTAACAAAACAGAGCAAAGTGGAATGCTATCTCCCCATAAGAATATTAGCAAAATACCTGGCTTTAGTTAAAACTTTTGTGTCGGTTTCGGCTAAGTAGTATGTTATTTTCATGTCAGAGCATTAGCTTTTTAGCGCCACTCACCAACTGCTGTGATACATAAAACAACCAACATAATAAAACTGCCAAAATTACAATCATTACTTTCAGATAAAACCGAATGTGCTTTTTGCGTCACTCACTGGACATTTCACACTGAAAATGTTGCAAAACGTGCAAGAAGCATAATAACATCAGAAGCTTTTTTTTATTATTATAGTATACAATGTTAGTAATTTGTGGTTAATGCTTAAGCAATGAATTCCTTTGTTTATCATGCTAAAGCTTTAAATCTATGAGCGATTAAAGATACTGCAAAACATGTTCAATATGGTCACAGACTAGGCATCCCAGACACCCTCGTGGCTCATTTCTGATTAAACCTAAACAGAATTCCATTTCTCTGTAATAACTCAAGCTATAGGAACACCTGGGCTAATGGTCCAGCTGGTGTAACCTAAACACTCACTTCTTGTGCATGCTACATGTGTGTATGTACAAGAAAACACATTGCTGTATTCCCAAGACCTGTGAAAGGTATGTGCATCATTCGCACAACCAAGAAATCGAGACAGCTACGATGAATAGTGTCTGTAATTTACTGGGTCTAAGATAACATTTCCTCTGAGGGCAGCTAGAGGGAGCTTCATCTGAACTACCTGAGAAAAACATGTTCAAACCCCATTTGAAGACATTAAACAACAGAAGTGCGGCACTTAAATTCACCGTTTATCTGTCAGGAGTGTTGGCTTTAGGGCCATTGCATAACGTTTATGGGGCCCTTGGCGTAGGCTTGAGGCCCCTTTGATGGAAAAAAGTGAAGGGTGAGGAACAAAATTGCAGCGTAAACAGCTTATGTCACACCCCAGCAGGACCCTGACAGCATTAAACGGGTGATTTATTGAACGATTCTGTTAAATGTTGTCACAGCGGGGTTACGGCACATACTGTATTACCCATTGGCTTTTGAGACTTGCACTGTAGGTCAAAGTCTCTGAGAAATGCTGTCTATGAGCCAATTTAGCCAAATCTCCTTTTTAATATCCACATGGGCTCGGTTCACGATGGCTGCTAATACACAATGCAATCAGAGAGAGTAAATGTGCAGAGTGTTGAAAATGAGTCCTTAGTAATCTCCTAAATGTTTGTGCAGTTCTGTAGTTACTAAGGTAGCCAATTATATAGTGTGTATGGGGGGGCGGGGGGCAATATAAGATTTTCAGACGGGGAGGCCATTACAGGTTAAGCACCATTCACTCCCTTCTGAGATTTAACTTGTGCTGAAAAGTTGATTTATGGAGTAAAACTCTCAGACCCAATTTCCGCCTCTCTCACTGACTCCATAAGCATGGTGTCTATCAAACAGACATGTGCCTGTGGAAACAGCATATGCTCTTACAAGCCACACACAGGCACACTTTCATTTACATGCCTTGAAGTTCATAAAACACAATAATTGTGTTTGCTTGATATATTCCCAGTCTTTTTTTTTTTATTCACTAATGCATTAAAATGCTATCCATACATACTAGAATACACCTCTTGCATAATGAGCATGTTTAATTTTTTTTTTTAAATGTGAGAAATGATTACAATTTGTATTTACTTTTATCATTTACTTATATATTTATTTAATATAAAAAAATACACTAATATTTAAATTGTTTTATCCTTTCTTGTTATTTATTAATTAAAAAATGTAAATGTAATCATTTGTTGTTGTTATAATAATAATAATTATTATTATTATCCATACATGTTATTATTATTTATTTATTTTCTCCACTGCTTATTAATAAAAATAAAAATAAAGATTTAGATATATTAATTTTAACATTGATATCTGTCTTGTTTTCAAGCTGTCAACAATAATAAAAACAATATTAAGCGGTCTTACCCCAGGCCCTGTGTGCTGTTTTTTGGCTTTAGTGGAGAACCAAAGTATACATTTCGCAACCATCATGGAAAGAGCCATCTGTTTTAAGGTGATGAAAAGTGGGAATAGCTTTCTTTTGAGCTATTTACTTGTGGCTCACTCAATTTTGGTGTCTTGGTTGCCACCTGAGCTGCCATGTTGTTTTTAGAGATTACTGCTAGTAGGTTTTGGCCCCTCCAGTGTTTTGCCTAATTTTCGGCCAGCGTGCAGCATGCAATGCATAAGAGTAAGTGGTGTGGTGAAAAGTAATGTGTTATGTGTTTGTTTTTTCTGTTTTTGTACAAGGACCTTATGAGAACATTCCACTTTCTGATTGAGTTTCACAGGTCTGGTTAGACATAAATTACATGGATATGCTTTTAAAGCTCATTTTCGGTCTTGGTGAATTATTATTGTCTGTTATTTTCTGATTTGGAGACTAATTTACTATGGGAAAGGCATAAAGTATGTAATGCCTTGGATGAATTCTTGCTTATTTCCCTAATTTCCCTTTTTGCTCTTAGAACAGCTGACTTCTGTGCTTCTTTTTAAATCTGTTTAAGATAAACCACAACCAGTGTTTGCCAAATTGCTCCTTTTTTATTGTTCTTTCGAATGGTTTTACCTTCAGTGCTTGTGACTGGCTTTAGTTACTCAAAAGCTCCTTATTTTTTGTGTTATAGACATTTGGCAGTCACCCATCCTTATGTGCATATCTATGTTTTAGTCCTCAGCTGTGCGCTGTAAACACAGAGAGTGTGCATGCACGGCCGAGCGCTTGGCCAGACGGATTGCGTGAGACTTTTTTACTGCGTCTGCAGAGCTTTTCAAGAAAAACATTAGATAAACAGATTGTGCCGGCCTGTGGAACAGGGGTAATGTCTGATTCTGATCGTTTCGAGTGTTAAGACGCCTGCTCAGAGCGGGGCACATGGTCAAGAATGTTTAAATTATCCTCCCACAATACCACAACCCCCAAAACAGGCTTAGCCACCCGCCCCCCTACCACCATCAGCGACATCCAACTATTCAACAACTAACCAAACTGGCCGTACCACCAATGCTCTGTCACTTTCTGTTTTTGCCCAGTTTGTGTTTGTCTGACTCTTTCGTTCTCGTTCTTGGCCTCAATGGTTTCCATGTGACTTGTGATCGTGTTTTTTCTGGAGGGGGAATCGGCTACATGTGAGAACTAGGAGGAAGCGTTTTTTTTTTTTATCGAGTGCAAATACAGATGCTCACACAGACGTGACTAATTGCACAGGCTTGCTCATGGTTTTTGGACTGTGCATCCTAATGCAGCAGTAAAATAATATGGCAACCACATTATAAGCTCACAGTGGCAAAAAAGCATCACACCACACGCTATACACCATAGGAGGGCTTCAAGGCTGGAGCAAAGCCCAAAATTGTCCTACTGGAGCCCAGCAGAGTCCAGAACTGAAATTCCTGTAAGAATAACAATAAAAACCAAAATCAAAAATGATAAAAGAGGGAAGCACCAGTGAACCACAGTGAATTAGGCAAAGCAGACAGGCACAGAGTGCCCCGTTTGGAGTCTTGCTGATTGGGAAAACACAGCGAGGCTGAGCATGTCTGGCTTTTTTTCCTCATCTCTCTGGCCAGCTAGTGCAGGAGCTAAAGTTGGACCAGGATCTCTGCAGATGTGGTTTAACATGGACATGTGCTCTGCCATACTTTTCTTTCTTGATTTTCACTGATGCAACACAGGCACACAATAAATGTTGTTATCTTTCCATTTGAAGTCAGGATAGGCATTTTTTTATCTGCACTTTATTTAAATATACAAGTGAACTTTGGTCTCCCATTATTAATATATATATATATATATATATATATATATATATATATATATATATACATATTCCATTATTGATTGTTAAGGAATATATGTAAAAATAATAATAATAATAATAATAATAAACTGTTATTTAATTAAAAAAAACATGAGGCTAGCATCAAAATCAGCCCCTATGTAAACTGATTGATTTTGGACTGATTGATTTTGGTCTGTCTGGCCATGAAGGTCTTGACTTATTTGTCAGAATCAAAAATTATAATTTCACAAAATCATTATTTCACATAATTAAAAAATATTTTCATATTATTTTCACATAATTAAATTGACATTTAATTTATAGTAAATATTTAATTTATTGTAAATGTTTAATTAAAATACTAGTGACCAAAATGATAGCTTCAAATGTATTATATTTTCAATAATTTAACATTAAATACATAGTTAAATTTAATATTTAATTTAAAATTTAATTTAATATATACTATATATATATGTGTGTGTGTATGTGTGTGTGTGTTTGTTACACACATTCATGTTTTAAGTATTATTTAGACATTCATAACTTCTAAAACATTTTTAAAGATAAAAATAAATAAAAAAACATTATGTAATATTAAGTTAAGCTTGATGATCACCAATTTATGAAGCTTAAGCATCACCTTTCATTCCTTTCCAAAATAAAATTTATCCATAAATAAAATAAGTTTCAGACATTATTTTGTACCCTACTCATGGAAAGTGTCTCAAATGATTCCAGTCTTTGATATGGCCCTTGCAGGAGTCTCTTTTTAAACTGTGGAAAAGGGTTTACATTTGAGAAAGGGGCACCATTAACCTTTGGTTAGAATTTAAAGAGGTTCTTGCTGAGTTGCGGCACTGTGAAGAAAGTTGATCTGACCTGTGGGTCTCATGCTTGCAGATGCAGTCGGGCTGACTAGTGGGTTTCTGTGTTCAAACCTGCGGTTACAAGAGAGAGTTCAGCTGTCACAGCACATTGAAATAGGAAGTGAGGTAGGTTATGAATGTGTCTTGGCATGGCCAGGTCCACTGAGAACAGCAAACCAAAACCTGTGAACTGTGAAGGCCACGGATGTCCATGTGCTTTGGAACTGAATTTAAGATCAGCAGACTTTAAGCACCATCACTCAGGCTTCGTAGGTTCAGCTCTCTTGGGAAAACATAGAGTGCAGAAATTAAAGTCTGGGAGACATTTCAATCAATAAAGTATCTGCCACATTCAGTCAGGTGTGATGTCAAGTCTAGAACAGACCACAACTGGCCATAAATGTAAGTCTGAGGCCGGATTCTTAAGATAAATAATCAAATTAATTATCACAGAAGGTCCTTTTTTCTTTTCTTTTTTTTCTTTTTTTTTTTTGCTATTTTATGCAAAATAAATATTTTGTTTTATGTATAGCTATAGCTTTATATTTGAGCAACTCAATAATTTCAAAATAAGGGATTCAAGAAAAATTGAAGGTTATGTTAGTTTGTTACATTTGTTAATTGTGATGAAGTTTTCTTCTTAAGTTTTTTCTTAAGAAAAATTGGGGAACTGTTCCAAACGTGTCTTAAAGTAAGCTAAAATAAGATATTTTGAAGAATGTTTTTGGCTATACACATTCAAAGTCAATGGGGTCCAAAACAACACTGGGCTCTCGTAGTTCAAGGAAGGAAACATATCGAAACATCTTTTATAATCTACAGAATAAAGAATATCATACAGGTTTGGAATGACATCATTTGTTTATTTGTTATCATTTCTACTTTTTGGCTGAACTATTCATGTAAGACTGTTTCAAGAATCAGCCCAGTTCTGATTTACAGGTTTACAGGAAAAATGCTAAATGCAAAGAATGAAATGCAACTATGTGTATAATCATGGATAAGCCTAAATAAAATAGGAAAATGAGTCAGCCTTTAAAATGAAAGAGAAAGCACCCATTAAGATCAACTTGTGTAATCCATGAAAGCAGATTTAAAAAAAGAGAGTCAATAAACCCCTCTTCTCCGAGCCAGTGGTCTCTCCTATGCACCTGATCAAATCTGTATAAATATTTGGTGCGGGTAACATGAGGATGAAATTATCATTCCTTCCTGCAGTAAATTAAAGCAAACACCTGCAGCTGTCTTGGGGATCGACTGGTTAAACAAACGCTGAGGCACTGAGCTAGGCTTTGGCATCCGTACCTCATCGCCCCGGCGGAACTTGTGTGGGGTCAATAACTCTACCCAGTGACCCGTCCGACAGCAAGCCGTGTAGGAAGATCTGCTTGACTCTTCTTGTAAGCATCCCTCAAGTGAAACATGTACCTCTGAAAAGGCTGCTTGTCTACACCAAAAAACTGAACCCATAGATTCTGTCATTTTTCCACAAAGTACTGAAACAAGGCCTAAAATAGCATCTCACTTCTAACGTTTAAAAGGAAGGGCTTTATTTCAGCTTTTTCAGTTTTGGACTGGTGTTAGGGGTTATTTTCTCAGTGTTTTGTAGCCTTTGTGGTAGCCGAGAAAAACGTTCATGTGTTGTATCCCGTGCCAGGCATTGCTGAACAGGCTCGCACATGGAGAGCTGTTTATGTATGCCACTGTCACTCAGTATTACACCTTTTGGAAATAGTGCTGACTGGCATAGGACTTTGAAATCCAACCGAGCACATTGGTAAGGCCAACATAAACGGGAACGTGAAGGGAAACTGAATGCTCATTCGGGTATCCAAAAACGGTTAGGAGTAAAGAACATGGAGTAAAGAACTTAGTCTTTGTAAGGAGATGAAAACATTATGCAGTGAGTAACAGACGCCTGCTGAAACACCCAGTAAAAAGATAACATTTCTATCTGCACGATTTCCACTGCTGGTTTTCCATCAAAATAAAAGTTCAAATTAAGACAGCCATAAATATTAGTATTGTAACTTTACAGAAATAATAAATATTTGTTTTTATTATTAATACTATTATTATATTTTTTCTTAAATGTTCTAGTGTATTTTACAGTGAAATATTACTGTAAAATATTATTATTATTTTTGTATAATGTATTGTTAGCTAAAGGACTAGTAGGCAGATCCTAAAGCAGTGCATCATTGATCTTTCTCTCTTTGCAGTTTGAAAGCCTGTGACCACAGAGGACGGTGACAATGCTGGCAGTGCTCTGTGTCCTGCTCACGTTGGGGAATCATGCCCTGGGTGGAGGTTATGCCCCCATGCCTCAGATGAAATATGTGCAGCCCATGATGAAGGGGCCTGTTGGGCCACCCTTCAGAGAAGGCAAGGGCCAGTATCTTGGTAAGTGTTTGTAATCCATCTTCATTAGATCTATCTAGTTTTCCTGTCTGTCCATCCATCTATCCAAATTGAAGTGCCTGCTTTAGTGGGGATTTTTCAGTGACTCTTTCTTGCAGGATACATTGTTACGCCAGTAGGTGGCACCAAGTGTCTTGAGTAAGTAATTTGAATCATTTATTCAGCTGATTTGTTCAAAAATACAAATTCATTCAGTAACAAAATATTTGACTGTCTTTATGAATGAGTCATTTGAATAAATCACAAAATTAAAGGGTATAGGTGACTTCTGCATATCACTCTCAAAAGCCACACCTCCTCCAAAACACATGAATGCACACAGGCAGACATAGCCCTTGGACCGAGGGATATGATTGGACAAACATGTTATGGTCCCACACCTTCACAGATGATATAAATAGATGTAAATACATTTAAACCTCTAACTTAGTGATTGCTTTTGGGATGTGAAGAGACTTTCAACCAGCATAACAAAAATGACCCAAATCACCTACCCTACCTTTATTTAAAAAACAGCTGCTCACACATAAAGACAACTATTGTGTGTGTTTATTAATTAATATAGTATGGAGTTACTTTTGTGCCAGTAAAAATTAGCTAGAATTTTTTTCAAGACAGTTAAACTTAATAATGTATTTTTTATACTGAAACTAAAACTTAAAAAAAAAGAAATACACTGCATGTTTTGCACTACTGAAGTTTCTAAAGTTTTTATTCACTATTCTGGCACAAACCTCTCGTGGGGGCAGGGCTAGCAGCAGTGTGTTCTCATTGGCTACCTGGATTTTGATTGACAGCCTGTTGTGGACGTGAGTGTCTGTTAACGGATTTCTATATCATTTTAGTGATATCAATTTAGGAGTTTTGTTCTTGAATTTAATCTTTATTTATCTGTTGTTATTACTCTGTCAACATAAGCTTTTAGGAGTGTGAGAGATCAAACGCGAGAGAAAATTTAATGTCTATTGAGGTTTAATTAGATGTACTGTATATAATACTGGAAATAATGTATCACGTCCAATGTTTTCTAGAAAATGTGTTTATTGCTGATGATTCTTTTGCATTTTAGGGTCTAATTAGGTTGTGCTGATAACATTTTAAGATAGTATCATATGTGTGTGATTTAATCAGATGTCAAGAAAGTCTCACTAAAACCAGGTAATCAAGGTTGGCAACCCTGGCCATAACACTTAGCATATGCACTTACACCAGGGCTGTCAAACTCCGTTCCTGGAGAGCAGGAGCCCTGCAGAGTCTATATCCAACCTGCTCCAACACACATGTAGTTTTCAAATAATCCTGAAGGACTTGATTAGTTGGATCAGTTGTGTTTCATTCGGGTTGAAGCTAAACTCTGCAGGGCTGAGGAACTCCAGGAACTGAGTTTGACACCCCTGACTTACACCATCACAATCAATTATCATTTAAATTTGAAGAATTCAAACTAAATTACGCTTGTGACTTGTCAGATGGTACAAAGAATGTTCTTGCTACCAATTGTTTTTATCATGCTGATCATTTTGTTTAGTTAAAATTCTGGAAGCACATTTGTAAGTATTGATTATTTTATTTTATTTTATTTTTATTTCAAAAGATATTTTATTCAGTTTCAGTATATATTTTCATAAGTTTCTTGAAAAATTAAGTTTTATTGGCACAAAAGTAATTCAATAATTTAGCTGGTTAAACTGGATTTCAGGAAGGTAATTAGTAAGATATTTTTGCACTAAAATATAATTTAATTTTTGCACTGAAGTGACACAGTGGTTTAGTGTATTCACCCTTTTATGCCATGGATGACTGAGATTCTTCAGGCAGAGAAAGAGTTAAGGAGTTGAGCCAAAAGTCTGTCAGACTGAAAAAGCGCTAGAGATGAACTATAAGATAGGACAAGACTGATTTGCAGTTCACAGATTCCTCTCCGCTCTGTGATATAAGAAAGGGCGCTGTGAGTATGTCACAAGAGGAGAAAGAAGAAAAAGAGGACAGGATGGGGTGAAGTCACCTCCCTTCTGAGCAGTATATCACAGGTCCATTAGGTCCAAACCAGAAGGGATTCAAAGGGTGTGTCAAAACAGTGTCAGAAACAAGTAGGAGGGGTCAAGAGAGCCGTGGGCTGATGAGAAATCCAGGGTAGGTGTCAAATGGAAGTTGTTGTGATGTGCTTCAGATACATAGGATGTCTCTGTTTCACAGGTAAAAAGAGAAGGATAAAATACAGCAAAGAGCGGCCAGATAGATGTTCCTGGGATTAATTGGTTTACCTGCTACTGTTAGTTCAGCTTTTGAAAGTGAAAAAAAGTCGTGACAATTGCCAAGTATGGTAACCCATACTCTGAATTGGTGTTCTGCATTTAATCCATCCAAGTGCACACACACAGCAGTGAGAAGTGAACACACACCCAGAGCTGTGGGTAGCTATATCCAGCGCCCGGGGAGCAACTGGAGTTTCAGTGCCTTGCTCAAGGCCATGGGTATTGAGGGTGGAAGAGAGCGCTGTTCATTCACTTCCCGCCACCAACAACTCCTGCCAGCACCAAGATTCGAACCGGCGACCTTTTGGTAGTTAGTCCGGCTCTCTAACCATTAGGTCACAGCTGCCTCCCTTTTAGGGATAGTTCACTCAAAGAGGAACTTTCAGTCATCATTTACCCATCTTCATGTTGTTCCAAACCTGTGTGGAAACACTGTTCCTAAGAAGAAAGGAAAGTCATACAGGTTTGAGCAACATGGGGGTGAGTAAATTATGACTGAATTTGTATTTTGCACACATGCGTTTATTTTTTGACATTCTTCAATTAATTTTTATAAGTATAGAGAGACTGATAGTATTTATCAGTTAAATTGAATACAATTATAACATAGTTTTATTAGTTATAAACACAGAAGTGTTCAATTTTTGTCCTGCATTCTAAATGACCAAAACCATTGAACTGAATGCTTTTTATATTTACATACTGATTATTAGTGAGCTCTTGGCCTGTCTGTGGTCTGCTGACAAAGATTGCATGTGATTGACAGTTTTGAAAGGATAGCGTTTCTCTGCATCTGGTAACTTTTTCAATGTGTTTAATTCAGTTTTTGTGCATCGGTGAATTTGTGTATTTGGGCCTATGGTTTGGGCCCGTACAATGCAAATTAGTTTTTGTTACAACTAATATAAAAGTAATTTAATATTAGTAATTTAATTTATTTTGGTATTTGGACATGCATACAGTTCTTTTGAATCGCTTCAATTTAAAGAGTAGGAGACATTCAAGATCAATTGAGACTCAAAACATAGAAAAGCTGTGTGCACACTGCCATCTAGTGGACAATGGAAGACATGCACAAACAAAGAGTTTGTGTGAAAAATGTCTGTGATATTACACATTGCTTATCCAGTTGAAACCTAAGGCAATTTTAATTGATTAATTAATACATAAATAAATAACATACTAAATAAAACTTGCAATTGGGTATAGATAACCTCTATAAAATTCAGAGCCACCCTCTTTAAAACCAATATTGTGCTTAAAATATTGAGAACCATATGTACACAGTTATTTTTTTATTTTATTTATTTCCCGCTGACCATATCTAAATTCCACTGACTTCTTTATAATAGCAGTTGTTATAGTAGATTCCATGTAGTTGTCTGTTTATTTAGGGGCATGAAGTTTAAAGTGGTACAGTGATGGTATCAGATGGGTTAAAGGGTTAGTTCACCCAAATATTAAAATGATGTCATTAATGACTCACTCTTATGTCGTTGCAAACCCATAAGACCTCCATTCATCTTCTAAACACAGTTAAAGATATTTTAGATTTAGTCCGAGAGCTCTCAGTCCCTCCATTGAGAATGTATGTATGGTAGACTGTCCATGTCCAGAAAGGTAATAAAAACATCTTCAAAGTAGTCCATGTGACATCAGAGGGTCCGTTAGAATTTGTTGAAACATCGAATTTACATTTTGGTCCAAAAATAAGAAAAATTACGACTTGGGTTTACCAATTTATTCAGTATTTTCTTCTCTTCCGGGACTGCTGTGAGAGTTAACGTACGACGCTGCTGATGTGTTTTGGTGCGTCCAATAACAAAGATAACACGTCAGCAGCGTCATACGTCAGCAGCGTCACTGAAGTCTTGTGAATGCGCTCACAACAGACCCAGAAGAGAAGACAATGCTGAATAAATTCTAACTGATCCTCTGATGTCACATGGACTACTTTGAAGATGATTTATTACTTTTCTGGACATGGACAGTATTCCGTACAGACATTTTCAATGGAAGCACAGAAAGCTCTCTGACTAAATCTAAAATATCTTAAATTGTGTTGCAAAGATGAACAGAGGTGGTGCAGTTTGGAACAACATGAGGGTGAGTTATTAATGGCATAATTTTTATATTTGGGTGAACTAACCCTTTAAGTTAATAGAATTTACTGAACAAGAGCGATTTTGTATTGTGTAATTTGTATATTTATGTAAAGTGTAATTATCTCAATTATTCCTCTATAAACCAGTTTAGGCATGTTGAATATCTAGGCCTATGCTATAAATCATTATACCACTTGAGGGGCGCTTCACAAATAGAACATACCATTCCAAAGCATACAGTTGAGAATATGTAGAAAAAATGTACAGAGAAGTGGATGGATAGATATATTATAGGTACTCAAGAGCCATAAAATCTATGAGAAAATTATGCTTGATTATATTTCCTTTTACAAATATTTTAAATATTACTTTAAAAAAAAAAACTTTAGAAATGTCATAAGAATTAAGCACATTTTAACATTGACCAATTTTTCTTAAGATCATGCTAAACATTTGAGTTAATGTAACATGGGATTTGTCAGGACATCAGGTCAGTGAAATTGACCATTTTAAAGTCAAAGTTTAATGTACTGTTAATTCTGAACTCATCTCTCAAAACATTTATTGAGAAGTACAGTGAATGCAACTTTGCAGTGTTTTCCTGACTTGCATAGTTTGGTTGCTCCTAGTAGAAACATGGCTGTCAAATGTCATCACTGTAGTTCCTTTGCTGAAATTCCAGTGAGGTAAAATGCTGTTGATTTTTTTCAATGTCCTTTTTTAATGTTTTGTCTATAAACACATTCAATTTTCTCTATAAGCCTTTGTTGCACACCTGCGTAGCTGCCATTGAGCAGGCGCTTGAGCATAATGCTGAGATAAGCACATCGCAAATGTAGTCTCAGTGGAACTTTGTTTTAACTTTTTTTTTCTTCTTCTTTAAATTCACACATTGGCAAAACCTTATTTTATTTATTTAATTCTGAATTTATGATTTTTTCTTTTTTATTGCAGAGTTTCCACCCATGATGGACATTAAAGGGGAGCCAGGTCCTCAAGGGAAACCAGGACCAAGGGGAATACCTGGGCCTCCTGGATCACCAGGGAAACCAGGTATAGGAAAACCAGGTCTAAATGGTCAAACAGGTCCTTCAGGGCCTCCAGGATTCCCTGGGATTGGAAAACCAGGGTTACCAGGTTTACCAGGAAAGATAGGACCTAAAGGACCTCCAGGACTCAATGGTGAGGTTGGGCCTCGTGGAGAGGTGGGTCCACGTGGAATTCCAGGTCAGCCAGGACCACCTGGACCCGCAGGTCTGTCATTGAATGGTAAACCAGGGTTACCTGGGACTAGAGGCCCACCGGGATCAAGAGGTGATCCGGGGCCTGAAGGGGGACGTGGCATTCCTGGTGAACAAGGACCTAAAGGGGAAACGGCAATGGAAAACCCGGTTCAACAGGTCCAAGGGGACCCATTGGCCTTCAAGGACCTCCAGGACCTCCAGGTATTCCTGGGTTGGGTAAACCAGGGATTGGTGGACTTCCCGGGCCAGTAGGGCCAAAAGGAGATAAAGGTGGTCCAGGAGTTCAAGGTGTCCCAGGGGAATCTGGTCCCCCTGGACTACAAGGTCAGCCGGGGGCACCTGGTGTGGGAAAACCTGGACTTGATGGTGCTCCAGGTAACCCAGGCCCAATAGGTCCAAAGGGTGATGTTGGGCCCAGAGGAACTCCTGGGTTTCCTGGTTCCCCTGGCTATGGTAAACCAGGTCTTGTAGGACAAAAAGGAGACAGAGGTCCTGCTGGTTTACAAGGAGCCCCTGGTGACAAAGGAGAAACTGGGATGGATGGTCTACCAGGAGATTCAGGGTCAACTGGACAGCCAGGGCTTCCAGGTCCACAAGGTCCTATGGGTCTTCCAGGGAAACATGGGATGCCTGGTCTAAAGGGAGAGAATGGCCCACAAGGGCCTCCAGGCTTGCCAGGACTTAGAGGAGATCAAGGTCCCAGTGGACTCCCAGGAAAGCCTGGCTTCCCAGGGGATAAGGGCCTTCCTGGTCTCAATGGAGCCACAGGTAAACCTGGACCTAAAGGTGAACCGGGTCACATCGGACTGCCAGGTAATCCTGGCTTGATTGGGGGACCAGGTCCAAAAGGTGAGAATGGGTTGCCAGGACCCACTGGACCACGTGGCAATTCAGGGATTCCTGGACTACCAGGCCCCACTGGTCATATGGGACCTCAGGGCATTCCAGGATTGAAAGGTGAACAAGGTCTACCGGGCCCCCAAGGAATTGGAAAGCCTGGAGACAAAGGTATGCCTGGTCCACAAGGACCTCCGGGAAAACCTGGCCCTTCTGGCCTAAATGGTATGCAGGGCCCTCCGGGTCCACCTGGACCTCCTGGACCTCCTGGCCCGCCAAATGGTGATTTCAATCAGTTAGCTGTTCGAGGACCAAATATTGTAGGAGAATCTATTCCAAAGCCTAATGGTGAGAAACCCTATTTTGGTCAAGCTGAGCTCTCTGCCTCCGTGGCTCCTGCTTTCACCGCTATATTGACAACACCATTTCCACCATCTGGAATGCCGATTAAATTTGACAGAATTCTGCACAATGGGCAAAATGCTTACAACCCTGCCACAGGCATCTTCACAAGCCCACTTCCTGGAGTCTACTATTTTGCTTATCATGTACATGTAAAGGGAAGCAGCCTGTGGGTGGCACTGTACAAAAACAATGTGCCGGCCACATACACCTATGATGAATACAAGAAGGGCTATATGGACCAGGCATCAGGCAGTGCGGTTCTAGAGCTGAAAGAGAACGACCAAGTTTGGGTGCAAATGCCCTCTGACCAAGCAAACGGGCTCTACTCCACTGAGTACATCCATTCTTCCTTCTCAGGGTTCCTCCTGTGTCCCACATAACGTTCCGTCTCAATGAAAAATTGCTTGCTCAAGTGGCCTGCAGTTACATCTGTGATAACAGCGACTAGATCACAAGAAAGACTTGCTGAATGACGGAGAGGCTGAGTTCGAAGCAGATTTCATGCTGTGTCTCTGTTTTCACCCTCTCTTTCAAATGTTTGATTTGTACTTTCAAGTACAAACATTGTCATTTTCTGCCTATATGATAATTTTATTATAACTGTTGTGTTATTTTTGTTGATGTTGATATAATGGTGTTATTTTATTGATGTTGTTGTAGTTGTTCCTGTTTATCACAATCAGACTATTAAGTACTTTGCAATGCTTAGGTAACCGTTTGAAGACTTACCCATGTGACTGCACACGTTGCCAAATGTTCTGACTCCCACTGAGCTCATCATGTTGACTCTGGGGTTGTGTGTTCCCCTGGTTGCAGTCTATTTTACCTGTATCTTACCCTCATATAACACAGGCTACTTGATTCATGCCATGTTTCACATTTTAGAATCCAGACATTCTATACAACATTGTTATTGTATTTGTATGTTTAAATACATCTATAATTTAAAGAATAATCCTCAGTTCCACATTGTTTTTTTTTTCTTATTAATGCCAAACAGGTGAATATCTATCTGTTTTAGTCATTAGGTATATATGTTTTATTTGATTTACTGTGTTGAGCAAAAATGATGTGCTAATCTGTCTGTTTCTGCAACGACTACATTGTGTTGGAGAGTGATTAAGACAAAAATTACTTGATGATTTACTTATTTGAGTCATTTGCTCAAAACATGCCAGGTTTAAATCAGTAGCAATCCTGAAGGCCTCTAGAGGACTGCTGTACAACATTGCCTGCATTAACAAAACAAATATAACAAATACATTTCTGTGAAACTGATTCCATACACTCAGAAAAAAAGGTAAAAAAAGCTGTCACTGGTGGTAACCTTTCAAAAGTTACAACTTTGTGCTTTATTACATACATTTTAGTGCCTAAATTGCACATATTAGTACCTTAATGGTACATATTAGTCCTTTTAAAAAGGTGCCGCCCCAGTGAAAGCTTTGTACATTTATTTCTAAGAGTGTACTTAAAAAAAATCATGAAATCAAAGCTAATACATAGCGTACAGCTTCTCATTAAAATCTTACGATATCCTAGAGTACATTGTTGAGTAAGGGACTACTAATAGACTGAAAATATGAAAATATAATTCAGATTTTTTTTTTTTATAAGAAACCCATTCTCCAACACAAAATCCAAACTACTGCTTTGTATACTCTAAACGTTTTACATTCTCTGATGCCTTTTTAATTGTTGCTTTAACAAAGACACGTTTTCCTGCTTGTTTTTTACATTCTTTTTAGACATGTAATTACACAGACATGATTGTCACAAACATGAGTCGATGCATATTCCAATCTTTTACCTTTTGACAAAAAAAAATTACATTATTTGGATACATCACACTGTAATAGCACTGCTCCAGTGCTGTTTATACAAGTTTAAAAATGTAAACATCTTCAAACAAAGAAATTGCACATACTGAAGTGAGAGAAAAATAGCAAATGAGGCTTGGAGTCCCTCTTGAAAGATATTTTCTAATTTCCGTTTGTTTGAACAGTACATAGAAAGATAAAACCTGAATCAGTCTAAAGGAGTGTCAGTACTTAAATGCACCAGATTGCCCATTCAATACATGGTTTCATGACATTTGTTGCATGACATTGTTCAGATAATTTACTTTTGAATGATGTTTTGGCACCAGATCTTTCTTATTTCAGCATGTATTTGATGACCTTTTTGTTGTATATTAACACTGTGACCAATATTTTCTATGAGTGTATATTGTTTGTGTGCAATGGATTGAAGATTTAAGAATTCGTTGTGCTGCAATATCTCAAAACTGCTTAGACTTTGTTGCTTCCTTTTATCATTCAAACTAGGCGGGAAAAAAGCCTTGATTCTGTTCCATGGGATATTTATTCATTATCAATCAAATTAAAAGAAACAGCCAATCCTATTTGCACAAGAACTTGATTAAGGCATATTTATACATTTTTGACAGTCCAGCAAGGAATGTCTAACTACCGAAACCCTGAACGTACAAATAACCTTATATTTAATAGCATCAAGGAGTTTGTAGTACACACTATCATTATTTCTTTCTTTTATGATGTATCTATCAATCTATAGGACTTTGTCGTATTGCATTCACTTTATGCAATCCATTTTGGGTATTAAATGCACTCTTTGATTGAACATATTTTGTCAGCTCATACAAAATTTACAAGTACTTGACAGTACTGATGCAACATCAATAAAGACTTTCTTTAACAAGGGTGTCTTTTGTTGTTCTCCGTTACTAATAAGAGCAGGGCAATTAATTATGCCTGGTATTAATCAGACAAGTCTAATAAATTCAGTTCATAAACTCGATATCAACCAATTAAAGTAAAACCGCTAACTTTTTTTCATAAATAAAATAAAGTCAGTGTACAGAAATATCCAACTAACACAAGGGGGAGTGTGCATCCAATTTAGTGTTGCTTGAAGCTTCACCTGTGATCACATAACGGTGGCTCAAAGGCTTCTCAAATGTCACACCTATAAGCATTCATCCACCTTTATGTTGATCTACATTTTGATAATATCCAAATCTTATATTTCCAAGTTAGGTGGTTACATTTTTCTCTTGGATTAAATAATCAATATTTAATGTTCCACAAAGTATTTGAACTAACTCCTCGTAAATATATATACATTACTGGATTGAATAAACAATATTTAGTGTTCCACAAAGTATTGGAATAAAGTCTTTTTTTTCTTAGAATAAAATCCTCGTAAAACGTCAACAGGCTCTTGCGCAATGCTGACGCAGTCACTGCCTGACTCCTCCCTCTTCAGTTCATCTCAATTCAGTTTTTACTGAGATGACGACAAACACGACTTCACCCTCACCGCGGTTACGGCTCAACGTGCACATTCTCCGGGGATTGTCAAGGGATTTCAATGGTTGGCCCGTTCTTTGTAAGTATCCCTTATTATCACTCGGTCTCCGACTCTAATATTCCAGAAAGACGTTAATACCGACTATCCGAGTCGTCTGTTTGACCGTCATAGCTGTGAAAGCTCGCGCTTCAGCCGGTGAAGGAGCTCGCGAGGGTGGCAGCCATTTGCCCGCGTACGTTTGAACGGAAACTCCATACTCGCTTGATTTATTCGTTTTGACAACTAGACGGTTTTTAGCGAGGTTAGAGACAGTTTGCCGATCATTCCTGAGTTCGTTGTCAATAAATGAAGGGGCACGAGTTCTCAGTCTGTCCTGGACTGCGCTGGCTAGCTGCTTGCTAGCGGTCTCAGCATCACCCATAGACCGTGTCAAGAAGTTAACGTAGTTACTCAGACAGTTTATTTGTCGTTTGAGCCTTAAGTATAAAATTAGACACATGTTTGATTCTGTATATAGATGTAAAACATAATGGTTACTTTGACGTTTTTCATCGTTTGACCGACTGTGAGGGTCAGAGAGGGTGAGCGTGAATTGTTAGCCAGCGAGCTAATGTTAATGTTAAAACTGTCAGTTCAGTCAGATATCACTTTATCGTCACACTCCAGAATGTTCCTGATTTCAGTGCTTCAGTGGTTATGCAAAGCGTGGATGATTAGGGTCCTTAATTTTTGTTTCTTTTTAGTGTAACGTTTCCACAAAATGTGTCACACAAACTTTGCTGGTTAACGTAGTTACATGTAACGTTAACTGGTTTCTTCATATTAATGTTTGCTTTATTTTAACTGTGACTCTGGCATATGGTTACCCTTTAAAGTCTACCCGTGTCTTCGATCATTCCCGTATCCAATACATGGTTAAACTGTAAGCTGATGACCCAGCATTAGACTTAACCTGCGCAGTGAACTGGCTGCTAAGCCAATAGTATTTAAATGGCATGCTTGAAGAACAGGTACGCTGATGTATAGGTGGAATTTGATTTTAACCGGTTCTCTAAACGAGAAGGATGCTAATTGCTGACATGATCCAAAAAATGCGTGCTTGGATGCCATGTGTAGTATTTGATGAGTCACCTGGTTTCATGTTCCACCTTTTTCATCCTGGTCCTGTGTAATTAATTAAAACTGTAAAGGATAGGTGTTGGTTAGTGGGTTAATGGCTTATGCCATATTTTGACGTTTGAGATGGACATGCAGGCATTCCTGCCAGAATCTGATGGGAGTTGTAACATTGCCAGGTGGGAACAAGTCAGGACATGTTTTAGGGCTTGAGGTATCCTCTGATTTTGCATAATATAAGGTGAGATATTTTGCCTGGCATGAGTTTTTTTTGCTGATGGCTTAGTTGTTTGATGTTGATGCTGGTGTTATTTAGTTGGCTAAGTTATGATCATGCTGCAATGTATTTCATCAGCAAATGATCAACGTAATGTACCTATATGGACATTTCATTGGTCGTTTGACAGAATTTGTGTTTTTACTACATTGGGACAATATTAAAATAAACTTTAAAATAACAACTACATTTCTGATAGAATAATTTCTTATTTAATTTAAATCATTTCTTTAAGGACCAACTAAATCATTATGAAGTGTGTGTGTTTAATCAAATCTAGATGATATCATGATATGGTGATGAAAATATATCAAAAATTGAGTTCTTCACTCTGTATAATTGAAATGTTTATACATTGTCTTAATCGTATTTGCATTATTTACCTATTTTTCTATTTATCTACACTTGAATGTTTTTATAAAATGATTAGTAAAAAAAAAAGTTCAATAACCCGGCTATGTATTGTGATATTCACAGTCAGTCAGTATTTACAGTTTCATGCACCTGTAATACACAACACATCACAAAATCATGATCGCCTGCTGCTATAAGATGTTGACTTAGCTTAGTAAACATTCTGTTTGTTTCAGTGATTTAATTCAGTGAAGGATCTATCAGATTGATTCAAACTGATACCCAGTGTGACTGTTTTTGAATTTGGTTAATTAAAAAAGCCGCTCATACTAAATGGGCCATTATGTGTGTGTGTGTGTGTGTGTATATATATATATATATATATATATATATATATATATATAAAAGCTGGATGCTATCTACAGTTTTGCCCTTACTTTGGTTTAGTGCTGCAATGACACGTCGACGTCATCGATTACGTCGACTACTAAAATACGTTGACGTGCGTGAAATGCTTCGACGAGTCACACTGTTTACATCTCGCGTAATGGCATACAGGGAATGGAGAAAGTTGCATTCTATCACAAAAACAGAGACCACGGTTATCAAAAGTATGGTAATAGCCAAATAAAATGGCCATTTGTTCCCTTTGAAAAACCGATATGGTGTACCAAGGCAGCACAACTGGGATGCACCAGCACCTCAGAGGGAAACATCCTGGTGCTCTCTGGTGTTACGGTTTAACTGGTTACTGTGTGATCTGGTGACCAACTTCCTGGTTCATGTCTCTGCTGCAGATGTGATGAAATGACCGGAGCAGATTCGGCGATTCTGAAAGTACAAACTGATGTGATATTATTAAGTGTCTAATAAATGCAGTCTTGCTCATTGCATGATTCCGATATTCTTGTAAAGATTACAAGTTATTGGTAAGATCACCCGTAGCGGCTGAAGTAAGGATAAAATAAAAAATAAAGTAAGTCTGTGTTGGCTTGGGTTTCGAACACACGTTAGGGGCGTTCACATATCGCGGCTAAAAATGCGTGGAAAACGCTAGTCGTGCCACTTTCTCATTTTTTCCAAAGCGCTCGGGCAGTTGCACCCCTGGGATGGACTGCCATTGCTAAGCAACCATGACGTGCTTTCTCTATGAAGACACGGAATATTATATTAGAAGTTGTACTTATATTTTTTTGTAAAGTTATCCAAAGTATTCTTTAGCTAATCAAAAAAAGGACATTAACGATTATTTTTATTAAAATAAATAATTAATCTAGAGTAGTCCACTAATCGAAAAAATAATTGTTAGTTGCAGCTCTACTTTGGTTTCCAGAACAGATCAAGTTGGGAAAGTATTAGACTTTAAATTGAAAAGCGTGTGAATTCAGCTTTATTATCTATACCAGCGGTTCTCAATTCCAGTCCTCGCACCCCCCAGCTCTGCATATTTTGATTCAGATAATCAGCTTGGTAGAAGTAAGCTCCGTGCATGAACTGTGTTCCCATTGACATGGTCCCTACACAGTGTTCATTGCTCCCTACTCCCTGAGCAGGGGACATCTGTTGAAGATACTTCACTTCGGAACATTCATTCATTGATTTGTGCTGCAACATCTTCACACACGGACAAGTGTGACATCATATACCTCTGTAAATAAATACAATTTAAATTCACGTCTCGCACACTTCAATGCACTTTTGAGTGGAACACATGCATTCGCTTCGAACTGGAATCTTGGCGGAATATCCTGTGATGTCCACTTCGAAGGGCACTTACGTTTGAATAGTCTGAAGCATAAGAGAAACATACAAAATTTGCAGAGGAGGAGACGCGAGGACTGGAATTAAGAACCGCTGATCTATACTTATGCACAGCTGATATTTTCTGTGAGCTTCCCTGTATACTCATGGCTCTAGTTGCCTAGTATGGTTGTGTTTACATCACAGGGCTTTGCATAAAATATGGTTTGTTGTGAGTTTGGAATGGATATAGAATGTGGTTGTAAATAAATAACCTGAATGTGTGTGAATGCATGTGTATTAATGACTCGAATACAGAACTCGAATACAGTACGATTGTATTCTGCTGCTGTGTGAACATTGCCACAATAAATTGACCTTCAGCATGATTCTGCTTTGCTCCAGAGACCTGGTGCTTTTTTGGTAGGGGTGCTCCGATCACGATCGGCCGATCGTTAATGTGCATCTCGTCAGTAAAGCCGGAGCACCCCTATTTTTTGGCAAGTCCGCTGAATTCTTTCTCATTATTAACTAATATAAAGACTGTGTCATATGAAGCCATGATAACTTTTCAACACACTGAAGTACAAACTTGGCTTTTTTGATCAGCATTAGACCTGTTTAGACCATATTTATAGCTTGTTTGGCATTTTGGATGAACAGAGCTGTCAGTAGCCCCTCTTACTGGGCAGCGTGGTAAATGTCACTGGTAGCAGAAGTTCACAGCTTGTTAACAAACATGGATTGAGTTGTGCCTCACAGCAGGCTCTTCTAAAACATCTACACAACTGGCAACAGCATGACTCCCATTCCTCCCACTGTCTTTTCTGCTTGTCTGCTTTAATATTGAAGGAGTTGTTATAGCCTTTGAGCCAGCATTGCAAGCCCAGCAGGAGTTATGCTATCCCTTGATGAATGAGCACAGTGCTTAACACTGTCTCATCCTGACCTGACAGACATCTGCTCCCTCTGCATGGCTTCCATAAAAGCTGCATGATGTGGCCTTTGAGAAGACAGTCAATCATCAAGATTTATGTTTTGAATAACATGAACTGTCTGCCTTGTCGTTTGAGTCATTCTGTTTGGTTTACAGTCACAGTGGTATTAGCATCAGACTCACAGGAAATGGGCAGGTTTGTGGAAGCATTTATAGGAGTTCCCTCCTTTTTAGTGGAGTTTCCACCGAGCAGCTTCTTGTCTACATTGAGTGATTCTTCAAAACGCTAATATGGTGGTTGATGACGTTGTTGTTTTTTTGTTGTTGTTTTTGATGGGTTATTAGGTTTTACCTTATTTTGCACATTAGTTTTGTCATCCATTGTTGCAACTTGAATTGAACATGCAGAAAAAGTGTAGGCCTTTTTAAAGGCATTTTTTAGACATTTAAAAAAAAAAAATATATTTATCTCACGATAGCTAACACTCCGTGCAAGCCTGATTTCGTGAGCTGTATATGAGGCGGCCTTTTACACCAAGTTCACACATACTCCGTTTGCAGTGTATATGTAGACCATGTGTGGTATGTAAGTGGTGAAGAAGCGGCACAAACTCTCATTGTGCTTTCACACAGGAGTCTGCTACACTGAAAAAAAAAAAAGTGCTTTGAATTTACTGAATTTGAATGTGTACATCGGTCCCGCATGATCAAAATGTGTTCTACTGACATAATTTTCCTCTCTTTCTCAGTGACTTATTCCTTGCCAAACCAAAATATTTCATTCACGTTAGACTACTTAAAAATAATCATGTTGATTCAAAATATTATTTGTAATTCATGATTGTGTTAAAGTGACTTCATTGTGCCAAGGCTAAGGGTACCAACTTGATTTCTTAATGCTAGTATAAATCTAAGGTATTATGCAAATAAAAATCTAAAGCAATTTCATTATGTCTCTGGTACAAGAGTTGGGTAAACCTAAGTTGCTTTATTAAATTCTACATGTACTATAGACATGTTTAAATGTGTGAATACAAAATCTAAATTCTAAAATTGCAACATTGATAATAAATGCAAAAAGATGGTACTTAATTACTTTTTTGTATTGAGTTTTCAACTTTACAAATGTACAAATAGAAGACTGAGCAGTTGCCATTAATTGATTACACAGATAAATAATATTTTGTGAAATTATATCTCTCAGAAAGTTTTCAAATTACTTTAAGTTATTTATTGCAGAAGTATAAATTGTACCTCACCTTCAGCATTATAATTATTTAATCCACGCTGGACTGAGATGGTGACGGTGCCGCTGCATGTCATGCCAAATCTCTCGAGGCAGATGCATCATTAGCTTGAGATCGTTTTTTTTTTTAGATCGGCCTTTATAGAGACCAGCGATCAAACATCCCAAAGCGATTATCGGCTGATAGTGATTGGTAATTGATCAATCAGAGCACCCCTAATTAAGAACATTGTTTTTGCTCATAAGCTTACCAAAGCACATTTCTGCCAAAGCAGTCATTTCTGTGCGTCTCTAAACTTGACCACAGGCAGCTTTCAAGGTGCATTTGAACTTGCAATCACTCCTATCTCATGGCCATTTTTTTTAAATCTAATTGTTTGACATCTGAATGGGAAGATTAAAGCAGCAGGTGCATTAAACATATATAGCCTACCTTATTTAATTATTTCCCTTTTAAAATGGCTGTTTGAGGAACATTGTGACTATGGCAAAGCACAAAATAAGAATGATGATGGCTTCTGGCTATACCGTATTGCCTTCTCTGTTGATGGAGATTAGCATTGCACTGAGCACCTGGCTTTGGCAGCAGATTTCTCCCTTCCCAGCACCCTGCAGTTTTTTTTATTATTAATATTATGCACATTTTCATACCACCTGCTTTTGGCATCAAAAAATGAAGACCCCTGTTTGTGTCTGGACCAAGGAGCTGACCTCAAAATGATCCGATTTGTAAGATATTATGGCTTATCAAACTACTTTGATGCAGTCAAAAGTCACACAGTGTTTTGTCAAAGTTTAATTTGTGTGATTGCATGGTGCAGTCTTGTTGACACGTCAGTCAGTTTTCCTATACCTGTTACAGCGTGCAAATTCACAAATAAGATTCTGTGTATAAACCAGCATTTCTTTTTGTGTACAGAGACACAAAAAGCATAACCATGGTATAGAGCTGCACGATTCTGGATAAATTGAGAATCACGATTTTTTTTGGTCTTCTATAGAGATCACGATTCTCCCACCATTCTGAACTAAATAAAATATGTGTGTTACAAAATATTATTGCTGCAGTCTATTTAAAAGTGTCTATTTAATCTGAATGAATTCTTAAACATTTTAATATACACTAGGCTACCAGTCCAAACGTTTTTGAACAGTAAGATTTTTTAATAATAATTCTCTTCTGCCTACCAAGCCTACATTTATTTTATCCAAAATACAGCACATGATCTTTTAGAAATCATTCTGATATGCTGATTTGCTGCTCAAGAAATATTTATTTTTATTATTATTACTACTATTATCATTATCACAAGTATATAAATTAATACTTTTAATTTGCAATGATAAAAAAAAAAAAAACATTTTTAACAGCAAATCAGAATATTCAAATAGTTTCTGAAGGATCATGTGACATTGAATAATGATGCTGAAAATTCCACTTTGCATCACAGGAATAAATTACATTTTAAAATACATTCAGGTAGAAAGCAGTTGTTTTAAATTGTAAAAATATTTTACAACTTTACTGTTTTTGATGTACTTTGGATCAAATAAATGCAGGTTTGTATATATAGTATATTTAATACCCCAATTTTAAATGGTTCAACGACTCACTCAAAAACCTACTTCACTTGTTTCTAGGGCTGCACGTTTTCAAGTTTTTCATTAACCGTTAACCGAGGCCCTTAGCGGTTAATAATCGGTTAACCATAGTGTGCGCCAGTGTTTCCGTTGTCCGGTAATTTCCAGACATTGGCCAAAAAAATGAAAAAAAAGAAATGTCCGACAAAATTTAATCTCTCCGGTCAAATTGTCCTATTAAAACTACCTAATAATCCCGCCCACTAACACAATCTGTATTTGAGAATAAGCCTAAAATGTATAAAGCAAATATACACCGACCTTTGGCTATGTTATAAAGGAACAGGCTCTAGTAATGGTTATGTAACTTTCCGTGTTTAGGCGAAGGTAACAAGCAGGCTCCGCGGCCGCCTCGCTAAGGCTATGACTATATGTTTGACAGGTACAATATTTGAAAATCGATAATTATTTTTTTTTAATTACATTTATATCTGAATTTATGTCAACCTATAGACTTTCAAATATCAAAATGTCATGAATTAATATGTATTTGTGTACAAAATGACATATAAACATATTTTCCTATTATATTTTGCCTGGAAACGCTTCCAACAAGGCGTCAGTTCTATTTCTAGCATGCACGCGTCGAGCCGCGCCTGAGCCGCGCGTCTCACGCAGACAGTCGGCAAGCTCTAACTGTTAACATGGGAGCCGAATTAAAAACAAACATGCCACGCAGCTGAGATGCTTTCGCTCATCGCCACGTATCCAGTGAGTCCTGACCGGCCTAATGATGCCCGGGTGTTGGCTGTTGAGATTACAACAACGAGGTTGTACTTGAAGTATATCTAAGCACTGTATTGCAATACTTGCATTTTGCCCCGTCACTCTCAATTTTAAAGTGCTCCAACGCTGTACTTTTTTTTTTGCCCGCTTCATATTAGAAAAATGACTTCTTCTTGTGGACATTACAAATGTCTGGGAGCGCTCTGGCGGTCTCTGGTGGTGCAAAAATGTATTACAACTAAATTCAATGCACGCCATTGACGTCACGTAACCGAGCAAAATGTTTCACTCGGTTACGCAATTTTTAACGGTTAATCGGTTAACCGGTTAACCATGGACACCCCTACTTGTTTCATTACTGGATGAATCAGCGTTTTTGAACGATTCTCTTGAATGAAAAATTCATTCATCGACACATAAATTGCATACAATCCAGTGCGAACATGGTTTTTAACGATCCGGTAAGACTTTGTCAAAGGTTTAATAGACTCAGGTAATCATTGTCATTTAGAAATGAGATCGAGAGGGTGTCTGAATCAAGATTGCGATCTTTTAACGATTAATCGTGCAGCTCTACCATGGTACCTTACAACTTTTTTGACCCTTTATAAATTGGTTTAGACGACAACCGTTGTAGTGTAGATTATTTACTATATATCTGTATCTACTGTTTATAGTTTACATAACACTTTTCATTATCAATTATAGAGTATTTTTGTAGTTCAGTTAACCAGATCCTGATAGGATATTCCAAAAGGCCTGCATATTAAAAAATAAAAATAAATGAATTTATTGAACAACCACTGTTTTTGGCTGTTTTCAAAATAACTTTTTAATACCTGGATTTTTTTTTATACTAATTATCAAACTTTTAAAACAAATTTAAAACAATTTATCAAGCATGATAAATTACATTTCAATGAAAAAGGTTTTTGTCATTGTGAGCTGGCTGAACTTCAATGCCATATTATAATTATGCATAAATGCAAAGCATTTATCCATGGTGAGGAAATGAAACTATGATTTAATGAGCCCTTCTCCAGCATTCTTCAGCAGACAGACAGGCCTTGAGTATCTGTGTGGCATTCAGGGTTTACCTCGGGTGTATTTATAGGCCATTAAGTATGATTCACACAGATTTATATTTCTGGCCTTTATAGCATAACGTGTGTTGTATTCTGAACTGGAAGTGTTATTTATGGACCCCTATGGTCCATTGGTTATTTTATGTCCTTTGTCTTTTATTTTCTACATGGTGTGGTTCAGACATGTTAATTATTTGAAAGTGAGCTACTTTGACATTTCCTCTTAGCAACTTAAAAAACACCTGGGGAGATGGGCCATTTATTCTCACACTGTGTTATCCTGTAATGAAACAGGATTATTAATGTTTCTTAATTCTAGGGATGCACGATCATGATTTTTCATGGCTGATTCCGATACCGATAAAAAAAAAAAAAAAAAAAAGTTAGCCCCGACAAGGCACGATCAAGCACTGGAAGTGACAGTGTAAACGCGACTGGCCCTGGCACCTGACAGTGGAAACGCGGCTAATGAAGTTAAAGCCTTTTGCTAAATCTATTTGTGGCAGTCAATTTTGATTGACCCGCCACAAATAAATCAATGTGTGGGAAACCCTGCAGTAGAATTATTTTTTCTCAGAGGTTTTCTTCTTTTCAAAAAATGCTTCATTAATATTCAGTGATTCTACATTGAAACAAAACTTAATAAACCGCAATAACTATATCCAAATAGTGTTGCACCGTGCACCGATACTTCAAAAGTATCGCGATTCTCGGAAATTAAAAAGTCACGATTCCTAAATTTATTAGTATCGATACTTCAAAGAATGACTGTGTTCCAGATTTGTAAGAGACATATTTCATGATGGTGTGTGCAACGCACGCTTCCAGTGCCTCCCTGTGGACGTCTGTGTTTTTTTTCTCCTCATGCACGCAGCAAAAAAGCACTACAGCGAGATGGCTGCATTAGGGGCTTTACTAAACTGATTTGGCTTTACTAAAAATGTGTGCATAATAGCATTAAATAGTTTAAATAAGTTGTTCAGATGAACAAAGCACGAGGTTTCATATATAATATTCACATTAATCGGGGATTAAATGTGGAGTTAACGTGTTCTGTATGCAAAATATGAAAACGAGCGTAACTGCACAGCCCCAATAACTGCGCTTTGTATCTGCTGATTGCTGATCGAGATTTACATGCTTGGCTCACTGACCCTGTATACGCATTCATTTCGTTCATAAACGAGATGTATCAGTTCCTTCTAGTCGTTCACAAATGAGAAGATCTCTCGATCTCGTTCAGTGAAGGGCGTATGGGTTCATTACATTCAACCAATCACATGCTCCATCACATCTTGAGTAACTCTGACAGGATGAAACAGTTCACAGAGCTGTTAACAATTTGCGCATGCGCTGATAATAGCGCCTTGCTCGCGTGCTGCTGTGGAGGGAGGAACTTCAGTGAACGAGAAATATTTGGAATATATATTTTCATATTTTATTAGGTTCTTTGATAAGGTTACAATACGAAGGTCCAAGTAGAAACGTATCTTCCGTGAAGCGAGGGTCGGGTTGGGTAAAGAAATGTTACTTTATTTGCGGGCAGGGGCGGGCCAAATAATTTCATAAAAGCGGGACCCGCTGGTTGGAAAAAGCTGGTTGATCCGCGCATCACTAGCTTCATGTGCGAGTACAAGTGATACTGTGGCCGCCGATCCACGACTGGTAGAAAAAGATGACGCTCACTAAAGCTCACTGGCTGAGTTTTCTCCTCTGAAAGAAAAGGTTGCACAACTGACAGAATGAGGTACAATATCTGAGTTATTGCTGCTAAATTTTATTTGTTTTTTTTGTTGTTGTTTTTTTACTTGAATGCCATTGCTTAAGTTGATATTTATCTTTTGGCATTTAATCTTCTGAGTTCAGAAACATTGTTTAATATAATCGCAGTTCATATTTTTATTCAAAGTTCAGAGTCAAGATAAATTTATTACTCTTATGTTTCTTATGATAACTGAGATAATGCTGCTAAATTTATTCTTTCTTTACCTTAAATGTCATTGCTCTAATTTATTTTTTATATTTTGATATATCATATTTTGTTCAAATGTTTAATATATCTGCTGTTCAGAAGTTCATTTTTTAGTGTGTTATATGATGAGAATGTTGTCCTGGTTATAATATAAAGCACAGCAATGATATTTGAGAGTGTATCTCAAATTCAGGAAAAGTATCGAAAAAGTATCAGAATCGCAATTCTTGACTATGTCTCGGTATCGAAACAACAATTTTGGTATCGTGACAATACTAAATCCAAATGTATTTTAGCAGAACATTTTAACATTAAAAAAAATGGCACAACCATTTTTTTCCCGGAAACGTAATAGCCAACTAAAAGGTGCATTTGGGTCAACAGCATATTCATTGTTGCTCAGTTTTATATTCCTGGGAATATTATTGTGAATATTCAATGTACTGCTCAGCCCTACCTGTATGTTATCAGCCGAACAACATTCAGTTTTTACTACTTGTTAAACAATGTGAATTTCTTTATGGCAGTGCCAGCACTAGTTACACCTGCACAGCCAAACCTCTTTTTCTGATCTCATAAGAGTGTCAATAGACCCACCTTTTTCATCTGTAATGTCCTGGAATGCAGCAAACAAAGCTGTGTGAAACTCATTGGTGGTTTCAATTCAGGGAATTTAATTCAAAGCTTTTTGCATATTACAATATTCAGTTAAGGAATGTGTACTTACATTCTCAGGTGTGCATTTGTGGTGGCCCAACATGATCCAACTTGTTTTTTCTATTACACGTCATACCATTTTAATTGAAGCATCTTGGCAGCTGTTATGATGTTATTGCTTGTGGCATAGCCTGTGGAAACCTGCGTGACTGCGTATGAACATTTCTGGAGCTGGGGTTAAGTTTACTGCTTGTGGTATTTGCTTAATGCCCTCTTTGCCATCTTGCTTAGGATGAACTTGCTCTTATCTTCTTTTATCTAGATGGAGCATTGATGTTTTTGCTCTTGCTTTTTGAGTTGCCACTGACCTTTGTTACTATGTGGCCTCCACTGAGTCAGTACAGCATGGTCACACCAACAAATCATGCAGGCCTGAGCAGGTGTATCCTCACACTTTACTCCCTCACTGTTTGTTATCTTCCGCATACTTTGTTGTGGAAAAGGAATAGGGTTGTGCACAAATGTTCAGTTCAGAAATGGTGACACACACTTGATTATTAAAAAATAACATCTTTCAATAAATAACATTATTCTAATTATATTAATGTGATTATTCTAATAGAATTTTTTTGATGAGCCAAAATATTTGAATACAATATTTCCATGCCTAAAAATAAGTAGAGCGTGTGTAACAGCGGTGCATGTTTGAAGCTGCGGAAGTTCTAGTGAGACTGAAATGACAAGTGAAACTTTTGCACATTTGTGGTGAAGAGTGGCAAGTGTCAACACTTACACATTCTCATGTTCTCGTGCAGGAGTCACAGATGATCAGTATGCTCATGTTCACCTTACTGGCAAGCAGACTGAAGTAGCAATCGATGGTAAATCTCCAGGGAATCCTTGTCACCTGAGGGGCATTTTCCTTGTGCTCGCATGCATCCGTTCTGTGTTTTTTGGGAATAGCATGCGTCAGGCGGGGGAGTTTTTCTGTGAATTGTCGATTCATGGGTGGATGTTTGCTCTCAGCTGGGTGGATTACATGTGTATGTGTCAATTATGTCTTGATGAGATGCTTAGTTGAACATGACACTGTCTCTGTTGCAGGAAGTCTGAAAAGCATGGGGCTGCATTTATTTGACCAGAAATCCAGTAAAAACACTATCATGAAATAATATTACAATTTAAAATAATGATTCTATTTTAATATTTAAAAATGTGGTTCATTCCTGTTATGTCAAAGCTGAATTTCTGGCAGTCATCACTCCAATCTGATTTCCAGGGTGATTAGGTGCTTAAGAAACATTGGTTACCATCAATGTGGAAAACAGTGCTGTTGTAATGTTTCATGGTTTCCACAATTTCTTTTTTATTTTTATTTTTTTATGGATAGAAAACTCAAAAGAACCACACAAAACTTTTGTAACAATCTTTACGGCCTCTTTTGATCATTTTAATGAAATTTCTCCAGTTTCTCAATGTTTCTTAGTGTATTTGATAGTACGGTTGTTAGATGTTGTAGTATTATTTATATAATTTGTCTGAATAATTACTGGAAAAAAATGTGATGCAATGTTTATTTATTTGAGATATACTTGAAGGCTACATGCAGTTGCTGTAACTTGTTAATATAACCCTAGTGTGTGATATAGCCAGCCAGAGGTTTGTGCAAAGCATGAGCTGGCACAGTTCTTATCTTTGGTTTTCTCTGCATCTCTCTCTCTGTCCCTCAGCCCAAGGCCTGTGATCTCACAGAGTCATACTCTGACAGCTCTGAAGGAGAGAGCCTTGCAACTGACTCTGATACAGGTCCAGCTTTTGGTCAGCAGCTCAGACTGTACTCTAGAAAAAAGAAAGAAAAGAGTGCTACAAGAAGTAGAAATAAATAACCAGTCAAATAAATGAAGGTAGCATATGTATCGCTGTATTTTTCAGTTTTTTTTTTTCAGATTCATTTCTCATAAGTGAGTCAGTTTGTTGCTTTAATCATTGCCTAGTTCTGTGTTCTTACATGCTGTGTTATGTGCATTCATACACAGACCTTTTGGCCCATATCTACAGCAGGTTTCAGACTAAAATTATCATGAAGAATGAAAACAGCTCCAATGTCCCAGCTGAATTTGTTACTCAAATCAGAGGGATCTGAAAAGGATCAGTGCTTTGCTGTTGGCATATAAACCTTTCTAAAGCCCCGTAATCGGTTTCACTGGCTGGGTTAGCATGCTCAGGTGCTGCTTTTAGATGTTTTTTTTTTTAAAAAAGCCATAAATAGTTAAGTTATACAGTATGTGCACATTCACACTCATTAGACCCCTATTACCTTAGGGTTTATATCACAACATAAGTCACAATTTCGTGCAACAGTTCCTGTTATTAAATTTTTTTTTTTTTTTAGCCAAATCAGATTCAGTTAGATTAAGATCCTCACTTCTGCTCTTACAATATGGGATTTGCTCAGTCACACTACGTAAAACAGTCCGTACCGCTTCTATCACCTGTTTGGGCTGCTGTGTTCTCAGATAGAGCGCTCATTATCATTGTGTACATGACACTCCTAGATTATGAAAAGAGCAGCCATATGGCCTTTCAGACATTCCCAGCTGCATAGGGTCGAGGGAAAGAGGGCTCAGATGGAGTAAGGCATGGCAGAGATAGACAGACAGACAGACAGACAGACAGAGCTCTGTACCCAGTGACCTAGATGACCCAGATAACAAGAAGCAGTATTTCACAAAACAGTGGGCAACATGAAACTGTCATTTCTGAGAAGTCTTCCTTTTTTCCAGTGCTCTATTCGTTCATGCACAAGGCAGCTGATGTGTGTGAGTGTTTGTATAAGCGGCAGGGGAACTGAGCAGGGTGTACGTGTGACACAGCAGAGGCTTCACACTGGCTCGCCTCTGGTGTTAAAGAGAAACTGAATGTATTACCGGACAGTTCCAGTTCTGCCTAGTTTAAACGTGTGACTTCTAAACACTAGATAGGTCTTGTGAGAGAAGATTGAGTAGTGTGTTAGTGCTGGCTATGCGATTACTAAGAGAAATGAATGGCAGAAAGCCCCTTGTGCTCTGTAAGCAAAACTTGTTTTTTTTTCTGCCTATCTGCCTTTTATTTTCTTTCTGTCTCAACGTCTGTTACTTTGCACTCATTTTTTCCCCCCATCTGTTCTTGTAGTAGTATTTACAGGAGTGGCTTGCGAATGTGGTTTGATTTGCATGAGTTTCTGGTAAAAGTAGAGCAAGAGGAGGAAGTAGGGCCTTGATAGGAACGCTGTATCACACAGCTGCATCCCTGACTGCATGGCTTCTTATAGAACTTTTATGTGCATTGCTTACACTTGGTTTTTACATGCCTTTTGGAGATCAGTGTTGAAAACTGTTCGTCTAAAAATATCAGCATTTAACAGGACTCCAGACTGCAACCAAATGGTCACATTTTGCAACTGTTTTTTTTTCTGCCTATTTTGCGACCTCTGCATTGTTCAACTCGTAAGCACTGTCATTTGTTGCATATGAGAAACATCAAATGGTAACGAAAGTGAAAAGCTTAATAAAACCGCACTACTAATTTGAGCTGCACAGCGCTTCAATTGTAGAGCCTGGTTTATGTTTGATTCATCGGCAGGACTGTGAAGGTGTGCGCAGCAAAGATGACACACACACTGAGGAAACAATGGATGGTTTTCAAGCTAAAGTACAGTAAAAGACCGCTTCTTCAACCAGAGGAGGCTCTTTTAATTATGATTGTTTGCTAAACCTTCTGTAATTTATTAGTCGGTACAGCATGCGTTGTGTGTCATGCCTCATCTATTTGTTTTTGTTTATAAACGTTTTGTAAGCTAGTTTTTCATTGTATCTTAGTTTTTTATTGTTGTGCTTTTAAATTAAGAATAACAACGAATCCATCTTTTGTTTTAGTCTTAAAAAGTGAAAAGGTGTATTTAAAGGGGGGGTGAAATGCTATTTCATGCATACTGAGTTTTTTACACTGTTAAAGAGTTGGATTCCCATGCTAAACATGGACAAAGTTTCAAAAATTAAGTTGTACGTTTGAAGGAGTATTTCTGTTCCAAAAATACTCCTTCCGGTTTGTCACAAGTTTCGGAAAGTTTTTTTCGAGTATGGCTCTGTGTGACGTTAGATGGAGCGGAATTTCCTTATATGGGTCCTGAGGGCACTTCTGTCGAAAGAGCGCATGCTCCCGTAGAGCAGAGCACTGAGAGCAGAGGCATTCACTGATCAGAGCGAGAGTGTCGCGAAATGTCACAAAAGTAGTGTGTTTTTGGTTGCCAGGGCAAGACAACCCTGCACAGATTACCAAAAAAAAAAAAACAGCATTAAGGGACCAGTGAATGGAGTTTATTTTTACAGAGCATCAACGGAGTTGTGCAATTGTTTGTGTTTGTTCCCTGCATTTCGAAGATGCTTGTTTTACAAACAAGGCCCAGTTTGACGACGGATTTGCACATCGTTTATTTCTTAAGGATGATGCAATCCCAACGAAAAGGGCCACGATCGTGTGTTGGAACCGCATGCTGTGAGTAAAACTGCTTCAAACATCTCTGCCTTCTTGTTAGTGCGTCCCCTCCCATGCCGAGACCCGGGTTCGAGCCCCGTTCGAAGCGAGTCGTTGCTGCTGCTGCTCTCGTTCAGTTTCAGCCTCGGGATCTGATTCTGGATCATAAATAAACGGCTGAATCTGACTGTTAGCCATGGTTTGGTTTGGTTGGTTTTTTCCTCACGGTAAAGTCACAGCTTCCAAACGCTTTCAACGCAAAAGCCTTCTGGCGCTCGTGATTCTTTAGCTCCGCCCACACGTCACGCCTCCAGTCGGCCGTGTTTTTCCGGGAAAAATCGGTACAGACTATCTTTCTCTTATGAATATAATAAAACTAATGACTTTTTGGAGTTGTGAAGGAGCATTTCACCCCCCCCCCCCCCCCCCTTTTAAGCAAAACAGACAATTATCTTTTCTTGTAAAACATGACAAGATCCCAAATTGCCAAAGCCCAGCTTATAACACCGCAAAAGAGGAACTCCCGTTCACACAATTAAAATCACAGATAATACTGATGAAAAAGAACGGGTTAAATGTTAACCACTTTCGTTTCCAAAATACTATAAACTATGATAATGCATGCATTGATTAATCCCATGTTGTAGTGCAAAAAAATAAATATATATATATATAGCAACCAAATCATGTGCTCAGACAGAAAATTGGTCGCAAAAGAGCGACAAGTGGGAAGAATAAGTCTGGAGCCTTGTTTAATAAAGAAGCAGGTCAAACACTGAGCTGTTTCTTATTAATCTTGTTTTTCAAATCAGTTGAAAGACTCCCAAACTTTGTCTATCACACAGACTCCACAAGAGACAGATGTTAATATTAATGTAAACGCTATGGTCCGCTCAACCAAGACTGATCTGATGATAAATATCAGGTGCAAACGGGGTCATTGTCTTATTTGCACTTCAGCGTCACAGTAGCATCTCTTTCCACTCGTCCTATTCCTTTGTGTGCTTGTGCTTTCTTGCCCAGCTCAATTATCCTGTCCGAATCATTGGTTTACCATCAGGACCCTGGGGATGGTTTAAAAAAAGAGCTTTTTAGCTTTGGTCTTCTTTTGATAAGATAATCACATTCCTAGTCTTGCTGCTTTTTCTCTTTTGAAGAGGCCACTTTATTCTCCTTTTGGTGCCGTCTATTTAGCTTCATCTTTTGGATCTAGCATTCGAGACTGCCTCTTTCCTACTGAGAATTGCAACTTGTTGACAGTCCAAATCCTCTGATCTTCCTTTTTTTTTTTAAACCGTGTCTGTCTCGACATGTCCAAGTCTCGTATCGTGAAGACTCTCATTGTGTGTCCTATTTGTTTTAGTTTTTTCTTAATGTGGTTATTCAGTCTGTTGAAGAACAGGGAGCCAAGATGACTTGGTTACTTTGATGGGTGTCCTTTAAGAATGGATGGGGGTGGCGTGTTGAGTAGAGATGCGTGGGACCGTGAAACAGTTGAGGCAGTTTGAAGCTTTGCCTGACTTTAATCCTTGCAACTACTTTAGAGTTTTCAGAAACTCAGGAACAAGCCCTCACTGTATTGTCCTTTTTGTGCTTTTTTCATGTCAGGCTTTCTCTTTTGCTCTACCCTTCTGTTTTTCTCGAGTGTGCACAGCTTTTGATTTGAGAGACTGCATTTGTGAGGCAAATGTTGCATTTGCAATACACAAGACATTGTACTTTGTGCTGCATTGTGACATAGGTGTCATGATGTCCTAGACTTGTTGTTATCACTCAATGGGACGAGTCACTGGCTTACGCAGGAGAAAGGATGAATCATCATTCAGAGCTGAGCAGTAGTACTCTTAAGATGTTGATAGGGTTTTTAAAAGGATGTCTAAATGACTGTTAATTCAATGTTTTCGTTCTGCTCTAACTTTATCTTCTTTCTCCCTCTCCAGCATTTCTGTGTTGATTCGGATCACACATATATGGCGTTTGTGACCATCTACGGAGAGTTCTGCCAGGCTCAGCACCTTACCTTCGTGGACAAGTGAATTGTTAGCCACCCGCGGGACTACGCTACCCAGAAGCCTCCCTGACAGCCAGCACACTGGGCCCAGTCTGTCTCTTCTATACCCTTTTGTGATCCCGTGTAGTCCGCAAACACACCCGCCTCACTTCCTCCCTACAGCTTTTTCTCCCTGTAGCCAATCAGAAACTCTTCTCCTGAATGGGGTAATCTCAATTGTCTCAATTGGATGACTGAGGGATAGTCTCCTTTTTCTTTAGTTTTCCTTTCAAGTTTCTCATCCCTTTTTTTATGCATCCTTTGAACATTGTGGACTAGATCACCATCCTTTTGACTTTAGTTTGTACTTCTAGTAGTCTAGTGTCCACCCTCCATTTCACCCAATATATATATATATTTTTTGTCTATTTATTTTTTCATACTGCTGAAAACTGAGCCAAAGATTTTTTTTTAAAGAAACAAAGGAACAGGAATTATAAGTACTTCATTGTAATTGTTTTAAAGACGTCTTGCCAACATGAACCGCCCTGCCGCTGTTGAGATTTCCTATGACTGCATGAGATTCCTCATCACACACAACCCCACCAACTCCACTCTCAACAAGTTCACTGAGGTAAGAGAGCCATCTAGATGCTCTTTTTGTGAATGAGCTTGAAAGGGGAAACCCAAATATTCTCTTTCACGCGTTTCACTCTGCCTCCTCTGTCCTTAGGAGTTGAAGAAGTTTGGGGTGAACACACTGGTAAGAGTATGTGAAGCCACCTATGACAAAGCACCAGTGGAGAAGGAGGGCATACAGGTCCTGGTGAGTAAATCTAATTGAGGTGAACAGTGTTTAGCGGGGGGGGGGGAGAAAAGGCACTCATTTTCCACACTCAATGACACAGTGCTTTTCTGCAAGATCAGCTGCCCTTGGTTGATAAAAAGGCACATGTATGCCTGTGCTGCACTCTTGGGAACTCCCATTGGTAGTAATTCACTAGCATAAAAGGGCAACTAATCGTTTTTTCAGCTAGTCCAAAACTCCCACACTGGCCCCAAGCCATACTTATTGTTAAGCCCTGTTTTTTAATGTTTATTGTGCCTTTTATTCTTTACATGTTTAAATGGTAAATATTGAACTCTTATACACTACAGTTCAAAAGTTTTTTTTTTTAAATACATTTATTATATTTTTACTAGTAAATTCATACAAATTTATAGTAAAACATTATTGTTGTTATTTTAAACTTTTTATTTATCAAAGAACCCAGTCACAGTTTTCACAAAAATATGAAGCAGTACAACTGTTTTCAGCATTAATAATAATAATAAATGTTTCTTGAACATCCAGTCAGCATGGGAGAAGCATTTCTGAAGTATATGACACTGTTGTCACATTACAAAAACATTCATGCTTCAGCTTCTTAAAATTTTTCCCGTGAAATTGGGTATCGTATGATATTGTGGGTTGCATCAACTGTGCAGCAAATTTTATATATTGCTTTGTCCCAGTGGTCTTTTCTGTGATCTGATCTCAAAAGGGGAACTGAACAAGCAAAATCTCAAACATGCTCCTTTTCCTCTTCAGATCATGCAAGTCGTTTCACCCATAGCTCTTCTGATGTCACCAACAAGTGCTGTATGCGGGTGTGTGTGTAACAAAGACATCTCCTTAGTGACCTGTGGGAAAAAAAACTTACTCTGCGTGTTATGTCTTTATTTATACTCAAAATTATCTTGTTCTGACCCTACTGGAAAAGCCTAGATAGGCCTGACAGTTTATTTACCCTCTCTGCTCACCTGTTACTCTACATGCTAGTTTGGTAAACAAAAGATATATTTACCGCCACTATATCTGGAGATTTAGGCAAACCCAAGTTTCGCATTTAAAAGAGGAAATTTCAGCCCATGACTTTGTTCCCTTTTATGTATTTGATCATTTTCCATGACCTGCAGATTATTATTTGGACATTATAAGGAAGGAAAGGTGTTAGAAGGGGAACAATATCCTTACTTCCTTAAAGAGAAGGTACTGAGTAGTTAAAAATTCACTGTCATGTTAGGGTGGTTACAGTCATGGCATCTGTCTAACTGCAGTAACCCTATACCCGAGTGAAGATTTATATATCTACTGTTCAATACAGTGCACCTTGGAACTATGGTTTGCATGTTTGAGTAGCATAGAAAGTGAGAGACTGCTGTGAGCTGAAGTTGTCTTCGGGTCAGTAGAAGCACGGCGGTCCAGACAGCTGCGTAGACATGGAGCTGCCAGCCAGTACGTTTCCATTGTCTGTCATACTCGCCCACACACGCTTTCTCTTCAGTGTTCCCAAGCACCAATCTTCTCACACGCTCAGATCTAGGGATATTTGAAGAGGAAATGCAAAGCAGACTGCGATAACTACAAGAAACGGTTGATAATTAATGTTGTCCTGAGCTGTGTTTAGTGATGCAAATGGATTTACCAGAAAACTACTATACTCCGTTAGGATGAAATTAGACTTCACGTTGTTTTGGTGAACACGATCCATCGTGCCCTGAACTCCTCTGTATTCTTCACTCCTCCTGATGGCTCTCCTTATTGATCCTGTTTCCGGCTTCACATTATATCTTATTCTCCTTGGTCTGTCCTCTCCTGTTTTGTCTCCTCATATTTCTCTCTTCTCCTCTTAACCCTGTTTCGCTAGTTGTGTGGTTTGTCTGGGAAGAGGCCAGATCTCTGTGGCCTTCTGCCCAAAAACTGTTCATGAGAATGTTCTGCTCTCCCACAATGCCTTGCTCCACAGGCAATTTCTGCAAGGCCTAGTGTGAAACATTTCAAGTTCTTCAGCTGTTTTACTTTGAAAATGTTCTCTCTAGTGCTCTGAGCAATACACAAGACATTAAATTGCTGTTTGTGAGTTTGTTGTTGTTGTTTTTTTTTTTCACTGCTGCAGGACTGGCCCTTTGATGACGGAGCTCCGCCCCCAACCCAGATTGTAGATGATTGGTTAAACCTGCTGAAGACTAAGTTCAGAGAGGAGCCAAAATGCTGCATTGCTGTTCACTGTGTTGCAGGGTTGGGCCGGTTAGTGTTTTAGTTGTCAATGTGCTTCTTGAGAGATTTGAGCAAGTGTTAGTCCCTCCTTTGTTAGCTCAAATGATAGGACATCTGTATCATCTTGAAATAACTTTCTATATTTGATCAAAAAACTGTAACATTTTGAACATTATTTTTATCATGTAATGGATTCTCATGATGGTAAAGTTACCAAGCAGCTTATGTAAAGGCTTACTCCAAGTCAGGTGAATCCGAAACCTGCCTCATTATACTGGACTTCTAGTTAAGATAGTTGAGTCCATTAGTTGCTCAAGCGACCCATGACCAGTCGAAACTGTGTGGTTGTGTAAAAAGTAACCTGCATATGAGCTCCACTTGTGTTCTCAAACTCTCAGCCTCTTTCACCTCTGTATACAACTGCTGATACACACACACACAAAACAGTAACCAGTCTAAACTTGAGAAGGTAAAGGTCTGTGACCTGCTTGTGTTAGTTTGGTGTAACCAACATTGTGGGCAGTACAGTGTACTCTGTACTCTTGCATTCATTTTCCTGAGCTCAGTTTACACCAGTTCCTTTAGCGAAAAAACAAACAAACAAAAAAACAGCAGCACCATTTAAACGAGCCTGTGGTCATTCTGCTCTCCAAGCGCAGAAGTGTTTTTTGTTGTTGTTGTTGTTTGTTCTGCATTTTTTAGAGAGGGGGTGTGTGTGTGTGTGTGTGTGTGTGTGAACTCAACTACAGACTGCCTTCTCAGCTCTTGACCTCTTTACATAAACAAGCAGCTCAGAATACAGTTTTCTCTGTGAACACAAGCAAACTTGTTTAGGAGCTCCCAAAGATGGGACACTGATTTGATCATTGTTGATGCAGGTGGAAGAATGAATGACCTTTTAAAAAATATACACATTTTTATAAAAAACGTTTTTATAATTTTTTATTTATTTTATATTTGTTTTTTTGTTTTTTTCATCAAGCTGTAAGTTTGTTCACTGAAAACTTGCATTGTATTGAATCTGTTTTATCTTGTTTTCATAGAGCACCTGTACTGGTGGCTTTAGCCTTAATCGAGTGTGGGATGAAGTATGAAGATGCGGTGCAGTTTATTAGACAGTAAGTATTTTGTATGTTTTCTCATTGATATACATTTGACAATCTAACTTCTGTTTTAAGGTTGGAATACACTACACACCTTTTTTAAATCTGAACAGTTTTTAAAAACCAGACATCATACGTTTGACAACTTGCAGATGGTTAGAATAAAAAACTGGACATCATACACTAAACTTTCTGAAGTAGTTCTGAACATAAACATACACAGAAATACATACCTCGCTGCTATTAGACTATTAGCTATTAGATTAATAAATATGTGCCCCTCATTCTCTGCATGATCTGTCAACTCAAATTTCCCAACATTTGCAGACTACCTGCAACTAGCATTTACTCCTTCAAAATTAGCACATAAATCATATAAAAAGAAATATATTCCAGCCTTTCGCGGATTTAAACTGCACTAATAGATTTTTTTTTTTTTTTTTTTTTTTTTAAGGAAGAGACGTGGAGCCTTCAACTCCAAACAGCTTCTTTACCTTGAAAAATACAGACCCAAGATGCGTCTGCGGTTCAAGGATCCCAACGGTCCCAACTGCTGTGTCCAGTAATGCGTCAATTCTGTCAGTCCTTCAAAACACCTGTGGGAAGTTGAACCAGGGTAAAGGGGAGCAAAAGCTGTGGGTTATAATTGTGGTGATTTTATCAAATGAATCATGGCTAATCAATCACAGGGATGTAATGAATGATAGCTAATCTATGGATTCACCAGCAGTATCAATGAGAAGGGTCAAAGCACACAGATGAGCCCACAACCTGGTTCCTTAACCAGCGTTAACAGTCATGGGCAAGAATATACACCAGTTCCCCTGATTTCCCAAATTTCCAATCCTTTGATGACTTTTTATTTTGTGTTATTTCAGAACGAGTACTTTGAACCATGATGAAAAGATTTACATTTGCTGTCAATGTTGATTTTTTTTTTTTTTTTTTTTTAAGACTTTTATTGTTTGGCATGTATCTTTTATCTATCTTATTTTTTTCTTTTTGTTATAATTTCCACACACAACAGCCAATTTTGTTACAGAAACAACTCTGAAGTGTTTTTGCGCCATCATTTTTAAGAAGTTCCTCTCCAATGCAGCAATTGCCCCCTTTGAAATCTTTTAATTTAGGGTTAGCCTAGGTTTTAAATATGTCAGCTGCATTTATTCTCCATAATTAGTGTCTTGTCAGGAGTGTGGGTGGGGTTTTTTTTTTTTTTTTTGTGGAGCCATGTTATTTTCTCTAGTTATCTTAATCTTTGGGGAGTGCAATATTGAGTCCAGCTTAGAAAAATCCTCACCCGTAGGACGGTCCTACATCCAAATTCAAATACAGGAGGATACTTGGCTTGACTTAGGCACTCGCTTTCTATAGCTGCTTTTTGCTGGCTGCTCCGTAAAAAGCTTAATTTGTTGGCCTGGCTGTGACACCCACACATAAAGTGTACACTTTATCTGTCACCCTACTGTTCAGCCCACAAACACTGAAGGAAGTGAGATGCAGGAGACCTGTCAGCTCTGGGTTTATTTAATTACATTTTTTTTATTGTTATTGTTTTAATCACTGTGCTCATTTTGAAAACACCCCCACTTCATCTTGGTTTGAAGACAAATAAATGAATTGCAATTGATTCTGCCTATTTTCATTGTGTTCTTTCCTGTAATATGTTAGCTATTTATTGTGCTTGGTAGATGAGTCACTTTGTGATGACTGATTTTTACGGCCGCCTTCAAGATAACATCCGAAATCATTCCGGAAGATAATGTGAAAGATAATTTGGCGCAAGTGACATGTACTTACACCTGCAACTGAAAAAGAAATCAATCAATCAATCTTTGAGATTTCTATAAAAGAGAAAGGTGAGAGAAAAAAACGTGTCTGGTCAAACAGTACATCACCCAGAATGTACGGCCCTTGATAGTCATTTAAAGACAAACCAAATATGACTTATTTGACTCTGAGGATTTTCTGGCCAGAAAGGTCCTGACTCGTGCATAAAGGAAACCCATTTCTAATGTGAAGAGTGATAGTGCAGATGGAAGATGACTAAACTCTTGAAATATTTAAGTCAGTCACATGGTGGAAATGACCTATTTATTTTCCATCTCTACACCTGCTGACATAATCCACTGGAGTCTGTAATATGAAGAGTCAGATGTAGGACACAACGGGGCAGTTTTCCAGGACCGAGATTAAGCTTAGTCCTAAACTAAAATGGCCCTTTAAACCAGATTAACAGAAATCTGCTTTCTGTCATGGTTTTAAATAGTCTTGTACTTAGTCTAGTCTAAAATTTAATGATTTCCCGAAGGAAGACTAGAGCTACTAAATTGAGGTTTAAATTAAACCTACCGGGAGGCAGGTTTAACTTCAGATTAACATTGTGTTTTTAGTCTTTATATATCAAAAGTATTTGCACCCTTTGTAAATATGATGAAAAAAGCCTGTAAATATATATATATATATATATATCTGCACTGTTAATCATTTCGAATATATATATATATATATATATATATATATATATATATATATATATAAAATAAACGAATACCAAACCCTAAAATTAAATTAGATTATGATTTTTTTTGTTTTTGTTTTTTAATACACACTGGCTAAATTTAATGCACACTTTCATTTAATACTTTTTGCAACCTTTTGCCAAGATAACCGCTCTTCTTCTATAATGGCTGATGAGTTTGGAAAACACCTAACAGACCATTATTCTTTACACAATCTATCCAGGTCTCCCAGGTCCCATTGTAAGATTTCTAGTAGAGTTGGTAAGGTTTGATTTTTTTTTATGTGTTTGCTAGAATCCATGATGCCATCTCTCTGAACAAGACGTTCGGGACCTCTATCAGAAAAATAGGCCAACAACATTAAATATACAGCAGTATACTTCACTGTACACATGGAGTAGGCTACTTTTTAATCCCTGTGGGGGGATAGCCTTGGTTCATTCCATGTTCGATAGGCAACTTCTGCCATGTTAATTCTGGTTTTAAATTAATCTAGTTTATTTGAGTTAGTTCATGAGTTATTCATCTGTATTTAATATGTGTTTCAGAAAGTGATTTATGAAGCCATTATTAGCTTAAGCCTATACTCCAGACTTAATTTATGTGTTGAGTTCTAATGCATAATTTAAATAAATAGGAAGCCACAGTCCTTACGTGTTGATCTCTTAAGTGATTTTAGTACAAAGATGTAATTCCTATTATCCAGACTGCACAAATCTGGGCTGGTCTGTCGTTGTCTGCAGTGCCATCTGCTGGATCATGCTGGTTAGTTTAGAAAATAATGACGAGTTGGAAAAGCATTTAACTGCAGTCGTCTACCAACTGGTTTTATAATTTTACATTTTAATTATGTTCTTCAGAGAGTAACATCAGCTGTAAAATACTTTCAAATATAATTTATTCCTCTAATGCAAAGCTGAATTTTCAGCATCATTACTCCAGTCTTCAGTGTCATGATCCTTCAGAAATCATTTAGATATACTGATTTGCTATTAATATTAAAACAGTTTTGCCTGCTTTTTTCAGGATTCTTTGATGAATAAAAAGTTAAACAGAACAGCATTTGTTCAAAATAAAAAATAAAAAATTTGTAACAATATACACTACCTTTCAAAAGTCGGGGGTCAGTTATTTTTTATTTTATTTTTGAAAGAAATTAATGCTTTTATTCAGCAAGAATGTGTGCAATTGATATTTAAGAATTATACTGTTTGAAAAGATTTCTATTTTAAACAAATGCTGTTCTATTTAACTTTATTCATCAAAATGATCTTGGAAAAAAGTTTCACAGGTTCCAAACAAAGCAGCAAACCGTTTCCAATATTGATAATAAATCCTTATATTAGAGTGATTTCTGTAGGATCATGTGATACTGAAGAAGCCTAAAAAATCAGCTTTGCATTACAAATAAATTATATTTTAAAGTATATGTGAACCTGGACCACAAAACCAATCTTAAGTCGCTATATATTTATGCCAATGGACAACTCATAGACAATCATAGACAACTTTTTTTTTTTTTTTTTTGCCAAAAATCATTAGGACATTAAGTAAAGATCATGTTCAATGAAGATATTTAGTACATTTCCTACCGTAAATATATAAAAACTTAATTGACCCTTATGGTTTTATGGTTCAGGGTCACCGTCATTTTAAATTGTAATATTATTTTACAATATTACTTTTTTTCTGTATTTTAGTAAAATAAATGCTGCAACGATGAACAGAAGAGACTTTGTTAAAACATAAAACAATCTTCCCAATCCCAAACTTTTTAACAGCTGTGTGTGTGTTTGTGTGTGTGTCATTTAATAAAAAAAAAAAAAAAAAAAAAAACACTTTGTAGATGTCTTCATTTATCCATATAAAACATACACTTATTCATACACGTATTATTCAACTGATTTACATTGTCAGGAACATGAAATGTTAACTGTAAGGTAGCCAAACCAAAAAAAGTTTATAAAGTTGTGGAAATTGCAGTAATTTGCAAGAGACAACTTCTCACTTTGAGCACACGAATGCGTGTGTCGTTTATTTCTGAGCAAAAACAGAATAAAAGAATAATGGCGCTGACCGGCGTGTTACGTCATCACGCATTCCGATCATTTAAAGGGACCACGATCCCTGAACAGTTATGCAGAACACAGTGTACAGAACTACACTTAACAATGGTGAATTATGTCTGTAACATTCACTACAAAGTAAACATTAAGTAACAGCCCTTAAATGTCATCAATCAGTGTCACAAAAAATAGTACCTAAACGTGTACAAAAAAGACCAAATGAAATTAAAAATGTAAACACTAAGAGCTGTTAAATTTAGTGCACACACAAATAATGAACAAATCTGTAAACTCCTTGAACACCTTCGCTAGTTTTAAATGGAAGCGCTTTGTCGACTCTCTTGTGAAGTGAGTGGGTGGGCGTGGCTGAGTTAACGGACTATGCTCTCATTGGTTCAGCTCGTGTGCAGTGACGTGTCCGTGACCGTTGGCTACAGCGAGAACTGAGCAAGCGCTAAATTCAAAAATTTCAAACAGCTGAGGGGCGCGTGGCGTGACAGAGAGAGTGGAGAGACTTTGCTCCCTCAGCAGACAAATAAAGAGGAAAAACAAAGAGGTCTGTGCTTTGGTTTAAGTCGCGATGGACCCATTCACGGAGGTGAGTGCGCTTTATAACATCTTATTTAATCGATAGTTAATTAAGGAGGTATTGAAATAAACTAACGCTGGTCCACTGTGCACCAACTGCCATTATCTTTAGATAGCATTAAAGTTCTGGTTTCTGTTGTTACTAATTAACTTATTGTTTATTTACTTAAGTTAATTATCAGGTTATACAATATCGATTTGGAGTTTTTATTTAGATTTTAACGTTTGTGTAAAGCTAATTCTTCTGTACGTTACTTGCTCATAATCTATCATATAACGTCATAAGCCAGAATTACTTTTAACCTTACGTTTACTAGATTTCAGCAGAATTTAAACAAACTGTTGCTTTATGTATTATATTAGATGTATTTTGTTCTTTTTTTTATGACCATTATTGTTTTTGAGTCCAGTCGTACTTGCCTTTTTTTAAAATTAACGTTACATCTGTTATGTGTGTGTGTGTGTGTGTGAGTGTGTGATTTTATAATCTCTTTTGTCTGTTTTGTATTTCTGTATCTACGGTGCTTGACTGACTGTAAATATCATTAAAATATCGTTTTTAAACGTTTGTGTCTTAAAATGCAAAGTCGGCTCTTAATAAAGCCTTTACTTTCAGTCCTTATGATATTTGAATTTAACATCTTTCTCCATGAAACGTTATATGTCATACTTTTGAATAGGAGGAGGGGGAGGGGAATAGCTGTCAGGGCTGCGCCCATAACTTGTCAAGTCACCTTTATTTATATAGCGCTTTTAACAATACAGATTGTGTCAAAGGAACTTCACAGTGTTATAGGAAAATAGTGTCAATAATGCAAAATGACAATAGTAAACACTCAATTTTCAGTCAAAGGCAGTTCATTATTGAATTAAATGATGTCGTCATCCAGCTCAGTTCAGTTTAAATATTATCTGTGCAATCAAGTCGAAGATATCGCTGGATATTAAGTATCCTAAGCAAGCCAGAGGCAACAGTGGCAAGGAACCAAAACTCCATCGGTGACAGAATGGAGAGAAAAAAAAAAAACTTGGGCTGGTTGTATACAGGAAGCCTGGTTTGACTGTAGCCAATAGGATTCATCTCCTGGGGGTCACATGACAAAATTCCATGGACATGAACTCCTCACTAACTGAAATTTCCACTCATTCCCTGGGAGACAGCCAACCAACAGCCACACTGGAGGAATGTGTTTGGTCTTGCTCAGTAACAAGGCTGTTAATCATGAGTGTGAGATGTTCTGGGAGAATTAGCTACTGGTTTGTTCACACATGAGCTGTGCTGATAAATGGGGCCCATGCGTGCAAAAAGGAACTGAAATGTTGTGTTTTAAGAGATCTGTTTCTCTTTAGCACTGTCATATAGGCCTTAGTAATGTAATGAGCACTTTGCAATGCTAATATGTAATTTTGCTCGTTCAGAAACTGTTAGAGCGCACACGTGCTCGTAGAGAAAATCTGCAGAGGAAGATGGCGGAGAGACCAACGACAGCCAAATTGCCAGTGGCTAAAAGGACAAGGGAGCCACTTACAGACACAAACAGTGTCATAAGTGAGCTGACCATTGAAAAAGGTTTGTTTTGTTGAAATGTTATTTTGTTGCATACCTGTTTTGACATATGAACATTAGATCTTTCATTACTTCTATATCCTAAAAGTAAGTTTTTCTTCTTGTTTGGACAGCACTTCCCTCTTCCAAGCCATCCCCCTCAAAAGCGTCGCTGTTCAGATGAAAATGCTCTCCTTTCTGAAGAAAACAAACAAACAGTGGTTCCGCATGTGACCGCCTCTGAGCCCATGACGGACAAGAAGCCACCCCTGGTGCCAAGCAGTGTTCGTCCTAGGCGCATGGAGCAAACGTCTGCTCATTGTCCATCAGAACCAGAGGTGCTGCCCACTCAACCTCTTTCAGACACTGAAAAGTTGATGCGCCCTCCTCAGTCTCCAGCAAAATGCACTGATAATCTAATGAAGCATGCCGCTCTAGATGGAGCCAAAGAGACACCGAAAGATGCACCAATCCCAGAATCACCAGTATGAGATCTCGACTGCAGAGATTGGCTGAGCAAAGGCAGTACTGGGACTCTGAGGGTAGGCAGCTCCCAATCACATCCTGAATGCACAGAACTTAGTTACATTCATTATATTGACTTAAACGTGATAAGACCGATATATTGGTTCAGGATCATTTTTAAATGGTCTGTATTTGAGGTGACTGCATCAGACATTTGTGCCATTTAACAGAGGTTAACTGATATATCATCAGGGCTGATATCAGGCTTTTCTGTTCTGAAAAGGAATAATAGAAAGGGAAAAACTATACTTTTTTAAATATAACAGAAAATAAGCAAACTTATGAATGTGTTATTGTATATTGAATTATGTGATATCAAATGCATCAGCTCTATATTTCGGCCATTGGATACATTTCTCTCGAAGATATCATCATCATCCATTAAAAAAGCTGACAAAAATATAGACAATATGTGATCGGAGTGAATAATATGACTCTTGGGGTGATGAATAAGAATCAATGTATTAAACACAAAATTGTGCTTTCAGTGACCTCCGACGCAATCCCAGAGAGTGTAGTTTTATCTTCTCTGAAGTCTCACAAAGAGGATCTCCCTCCTGCTACTCCAACAAGCTCTGAGCTCCCTGTTGGAAGAAAGGGTAGACTGGCAAACCTTGCTGCCACAATTGGTTCCTGGGAAGATGACCTTGGACACCCGCCGACTCGCCGGGACAATGCACTATCACATCCTGCTCCACCAGTCAGTACTGTGAAGAGCAACATTTCCAAGCCAAGTCCTGCTGTGGAACGACCTCAGACTGCCCAACCAGCTCCACACAAGTCTGTTAACAGCGGTCAGCAGGTGAGTCACGTCTACAACCGATTCTGTTCTATCCTTTTTATAATGTAAGGTAGTATTGAGGGTTTACAGTAGTTTGATTGTCTTTAGTGGGGGGGGGGGGGGTCTTATGGTTTTTAAATATGCTCTTCAAATATTCTTTAAATATGTTTGTTCTTATAGCCAACAGTTTATTCTCCAGTCAAGTCAACCAGAGCGGTTCCACCTAGTCCTCAGAAGACCGAGTTTCCTCAGTCAAGACTGGCTCAAGCAAATCCCTCTCCTGTTTCCAGCCCACTGAAGATTTACTCCTCCACTCAGCCCTCCAGTCCACTTAAATCTCTGAATGCATCTGCCTCCAGTCCCCACAGAGGTTACGTCTCTCAGAGCCCCCTGAGGAACCAGGGCCCATCTAAGTTGAATTCTGAAGCAGCACTCAATTCAGGCCCTGCAAAACCAATTTTGACCCCTAAACCCTCTTCTACTGCTGATGTGACTGTCACACATCAGAGTTGTGAGAGATTTACCAAGGACACGACACTCTTACAGCAAAGAGACCTAGCTGGAACTACTGGTCAGTGGAGTTCTTCTGCTCATTTTTTTCTTCATTGAAGTTTACATCTGTGAATTTATTTATTTGCTTATGTTGATCTTTAGTAGGGGTTAAGTCATTTTTGGAGCGTTTTGGAGAAAAGTGCCAGGAGCGCAACCAGAATTCTCCCTCTACATTAGGAGGTCAAGGCCACACACCTGTGGCTACTCCCTCTGCCACCCCCAAGACCAGGCTGCTCCAGGAGAGGCTGGGGTGTGCCCAGTCCACCTCCACCACAGCTGTCCTTACTCAGAAGCAGAAACTGGCATGTATTCTTAACTAATTAAAGGGTATACTGTATTTGTTGAATTGCATATGAACATCAGCACTAATGTTTTATTTATTTATCAATAGGAGCGAGAGGCAGAACTGGCACAAATTCGTAATCGATTTCAAAAAGGCAACATGTTGAGGAGCAACAATGATCTTAGTAAGGTCAAGAATGACCCTGAAAATCCTCAGGAAAGTGAACCATCAGTACTGAGTCAGACTTCTGTGCCAGTGTATGATAATGAACCTTCTGTGCTAGTGCCTGAAGTACTCAACAGCCCTTCTAAATACAGTGAAAAAGGTATTTTATTATAAAAACCATATAATATAGTTAAATGTGTTCTTCTAAAGCAGCATTCCACTCATATTTTTCTTTGTTCTGTTCAGTTATGTTTTATCAGCCATATCTGCCATATGCTGCCTTTTCTTGTCATTTTATTCACAGTAACATTATAGTGGTCCTTAAATTTATTGGAATATGCATAGTTAAATAGATTTCCATCTTTTAGAGAAGGAGTGTGCTCTTTCAAGCCCTGCAAAGGAAGTTGAATTTAAAGAAGAGATTCCTATTGTAAAAGAACAAGAGGAAGTGAAAGGTATGGGGAAAAACTATAGACTTTTGTTCAGTTGTACTATAGACTGCTTATTTTCTTCATATTTATGTTGTTGTTTGCTTTAACAGTTTTAAATGTTTTGTTTAGCACTCTTTAGTGTCAAAGACCAGACTAAAACCCTGTTCGGATGGGACTAGTTTTCTAAACTACGTTTGAGTTTCGATTCTTATCACCCGAGGTCTGTAATTTTTATGTACCAATTCGGATGGGACTAACATCTACGTGTTTATTACAGAGGTGGGAGGGTCCGTTTTGTACATTTGGGTGATTCCGAGATCACACCCTCTGAATTTGTGCATTGCATATAGTAATTTGGACTGATTACTATTAGTATAATTTGTTTTACTGCAAATATCATGGTTACGCTAGTAGCAAAACCATGTTAATGTGTGGTTACTTTAGTTTAACTGTGTTTTTTTTTTTTTTTTATAAATGGTATATATGTAATAAACAATTATGTAATTGAGTTTAGAAATGAGCATGAGTGATCTCACTTGACGCTGATATTACAATAACCAGTCTTAACAGTTTACATGATTTAGCTCTTGATTTTATTATAGTTATATTTTTTTTCTTTGCTGGGAATCAAACGTATCAACCATGCGTGTGGTAAGAGCATCTACGGTAATTCATATTGGCCAAAACACACGGCCAAGGAAACGCGTTGTGAAAAAAAAATATATCACTGGCAATCAGACATTGGCATTCGAACGGGATTAGTTTTCTCAGAGGATCACTGAGTTTGCTGAAAAACAGTAGGTAATTTGCTCTGGAAATATCACAGAGGTTGTGTGAGAAAAACACAGACGTGGCAGATTCAGACGGGATTACAATCACTAAGTACATCTGTGAAACACCGATTTCTCTAAGGACCTCCTGTAAAACTAGTCCCGTCCCGGGCTTTATTAAATATTTTTGCTGTATATGTTATTTAGCCTTTTTAAAATAATTGTTCATTATGCATCTTGTATATTGAATATCTATTGAGTAAAAGTGAATTATATTTTGTATTATCTCTTGAACATTATGATATTCACAATTGTTCTGAATTTTATTACCACCAAAATCATGATGGATTTATTTTGAAACTTTATATCACTAATTCCCATTACATGTTTTGATAATGAACATTCATTGACATTGAAGAAGCAGATGAAGTGTGTGAGATTGAGAAGGACGTGGATGGTTCCGTTAACTCTGAGGTGATAAATGAGCTGTTTGATGAAGTCCTGGAGGAGAGCGATGAGAAAAGTGATGAGGAGGATGCGGAAGAAGATGCTCTGAATATCTCCTCCATGTCTCTCCTTGGTCCACTTGCAGAGGACTGTAGCAGCTGTGGTTCAAGAGCCTGAAAGAAAGCCTATGGTGGGTCCTGAGGATGTAACTCTTAAGATAAACCGTGATAATGCCAAATAATCTGAAAACGGATGGTTACATCTCACTTTCACTTTTTT